>NC_141040.1:25090000-25277500 GCF_052040795.2 Danio rerio
ACAGTGTGCTCTTAGACTCGCTGAACCCTCTCTGAACCAGTGGACGGATGTGGGGTCTGCAGTGGAGCTGAGTAAAAACAAGCAAACAGGGGAGTCTCCGCTGCGACTCTGTTGTAGGATATCCTGGATGAGTGTGAGTGTGTGTGTGTCGCTGCTGTTTTTGGGCAGTCGAGTTTGATACGTTCAGCTCTCATGAGATTTAGAAGCTACTCTAGGCCATGTGTATGATGTCATCAACAGGACGGACATCCTGGTCTTTTCTAGTCCAAATATAACCTTTTCACAGATGGACAAAATCGCGAGTTTGTTTTAGCGATGAAGACCGAAATGATTCAGTCACACATTACAATAAGCTTTCATTAATGTTAGGTAATGTGGTTAGCACTGTCGCCTCACAGCAAGAAGGTTGCTGGTTCGAGTCCAGTTCTGGGTCAGTTGGTATTACTGTATGAAGTTTGCATGTACTTCCTGTATTCGCGTGGGTTTCTTCCCACAGTCCAAAGACATGTGCTATAGGTGAATTGAATGGAATAGTGTATGTGTGAGCATGTGAGAGTGTATGGGTGTTTCCCAGTACTGGGTTGCAGCTGGAAGGGTGTGTGTATAACATATGCTGGAAAAGTTGGCGGTTCATTCTGCTGTGTTGACCCCTGATAACCAAAAAGACTAAGCCAAAGGAAAATGAATGAATGAATAATGTTAGGTAATGTGTTTACTTGCATAAACTAAGTATGAACTAGGGATGCACCAATACCGATACTTAGATCGGATATCGGTTCGATACTGCATATTTCTGCTGGATCGGGTATTGGCCAGCTGGTACCGATCTATCATGTGCGCCATATTCTGTGTAATTTATAAGCCAACAAAAGCCATGAATTATAAGGCACTAGAAAGTTGTCATGTAGGCGTATATGCCAAATGTTCTGAAGCGATTCTATAGCCTAATGTGAAGCACAGATGAATATTCACATGGTTAAATTCATGTTCAATTTAGCGCTTTCCACCGTCACGCCTGTCAATCATTCTTCATTCATTCACAATTCAAACTGCGTGATGTATTCATGACAACACTAGAAACTTTCTCCAAGACTATTTGTTCCTGTTGATATAAAGTGAACAAATGCATTTAGTTTTGCGTTAGATGGGTTCATTTCGACCTGCAAAAAGGAGTTTATTGCTGTTCCTAAATCATGTTGCATGCTGTGTCTGTTAAGATTAGCAGATCGCATTCGCACCACTGGAGTAGAAAGGGTTAATACCTGCTCTTTACACACAAAATAGGCTTACCTGAAATTTAAAATTAGAAAAGGCTCAATAATACATTGGACAGATCCTCAACGCACTCACTTATTCCCTTTGTGCAGCTAAGTCAGAAAGTGTCTGCAGATATCGGAGGGCTGCGCGCTGTCTCAGTGATGCATCAATTGTTTCATTCACGCACCGGCTGCGCAGATGTAATGTGTGCTGCTCTGTAAAATAATTCTGTAATATTGAAAGTTTCTGTTCTCTCATCATTCATACTGAATTTATTCTTCTGAGAGGAATACTTTCAATGCTGCGAATAGTTTGGGAAGCCTGGCTCATTGTGATCAATGTAGTTGATTAAACTAATAAAAGTGAAACTGACGGGCGCAATATGGATTGTCATCAACAGAAAATTATTTAGTCTGGCTACTCTGAAACTGTGAATATTTCACTGTGATTTTAGTCATATTAATATTTTATTTAATACACCAGTTTGTGTTTTGATTAGGGTCAGTAGTGGTAGCCTATTACAGATTTCAAATAATTTTTTTATATTAAATAAGGAAACATAAGCTGGACCACAAAAGATCAATGTCATAATGAATGCTCAAATAATGTAGCCTAGTTTACTCCAAGCATCACGCACTTGCACAAATAGGGCTCAACCACATGCCCTTTTGTAGTCTTGGATAGAAAGTGCCCTTCCAAAATGATCTGAAGTGCCCCCGCTTCAGCCATCACCTAACCCCCCCTAAACTTCACGTTTCATCTTTTTCATCATGCACATGCCCCTTGGAAAGTCTCTGCACAGGCCTGGCAAGCATCATGTTTGTAGTTAGAATGTATGTCTGTCATACACAGTAGGGCTACAGGTCTGTTATTTTTACTAAAGAATATGTATTATTTGAGTTTATCACCAGAACTAAAAAAAACTGTATTATGCTTTAAAGAATAAATAAATAAAAAACGCACAGTATCGGGATCGAATGTGTATCGGTCGATACTCAAACTTTTAGTATCGAGGTCGGATTGGTTCAAAATAAATGGTATAGGTGCATCTCTAGTATAAACAATACATGTATTAATCAGTAGTAGTTAGCCATTTGATAATTCATTATTAAAATCTATATTGATGCTTGCTAACATCATTAACGTACTGTGCGTTGATATAAACTAACTATTTTATTGTCATTAGCTAATGTCAACAAAGATAAATACTGTAGTAAATGTATCTTAAATACATTAACTAACACAAACTTATAGTAAAGTGTTATCAATGATTCTGAAATCACAATTTTAGGATGTGATTGTATTAGCATATGAATATAGAAGTATATTGTTCATTTATTCATTTTATTTTTGAGATAATTTTGGCTTTGTTAATGAAAACGATTATAAAGTGTCTGCATGAGAAATGTATATTTATTTGATTGGTAATACTTCATCCTAACCTACTTAATAAATCTATTTTACATTAGGTACGTAAAAATAGTAAAACTCATGATCTTCAGGACAAAAAAAATCTCTTCATTTATTTTCCTTTGGCTTAGTCCCTTTATTAATCAGGAGTCGCCACAGTGGAATGAACCGCCAACTTATCCAGCATATGTTTTACACAGAGGATGTCCTTCCAGCTGCAACCCAGTACTGGAAAACATCCATTCACACACACATACATTATGGCTAACTTAGTTAATTCAATTCACCTATAGTGCTTGTCTTTGGTTTGTGGGGGAAACCGGAGCAGAGGAAACCCATGTGAACACGGGGAGAACTCCTCACAGAAATGCCAACTAACCCAGTCAGGACTCGAACCAGCGACCTTCTTTCTCAGTGAGGTGACAGTGCTAAACACTGAGCCACCGTGACGCCCAAAAATCTCTTCATTGAAACCCTTTAAAACTGCCATATTTAATCCAAGTACTGCTCACTCATTTTTCTTTCTCTTATTCCCTTCTTTATCAGGCATCGACAATTGCTGTTTTGCTTTTTTTTTAAAGATTTATTTTAGATTTTATTTATTTGAGTAGGATAGTAGAAAGATGCCCTAACTTCCTGTACAAACCAGCCATGAGAGTACATCTCATGCAACCCCTAGTGCTGTGAAACACACTCTCCAATGGCCAGTTTACTTTGTATCATGTACCATGTTTTTGATGCAGACCTGGTGCAGATGCAATCTTAGCTGCATGCAATGCTTTTTAATGGGCTCACCTAACCCTACCTGTCACAGTGACATTACTAGCTCCATTGAGTGCATTGTGTCGATGAGAGATGCAATCCCAGCTTGCATTACAAAGGCTGCATCCTGAAACTATTGGAGGAAAAAAAGGGAGAACATCTAAACTCTGCAGAGAATCAGGCATCCTGACTCAAACCAGAGACTTTTTTGCAGTGACACATTGAGCCACCATTTATTGCCACTATTTACAAATTGTCCTCGCTGCAGTCTGTATGATGACGTACTGGACCAGGTCCAATACGTAGTGGACATTATATCACCCACTAAGGTAACACCTGTGACTGTTGAGTTTAGGGTAGGGAGAGGGTTTAGGCGATGGTTCTATACGTAGTGGACCTGGTCCAGTACGTCATCAAGCTGCAGGCTGCAGCAAGGACTGTCTCCCAAAGGGGAATATGCACAGCTAGTGTTTCCTAGCCAATGATGAACTTCAGGTGAAAACTTTATGTGAGTATTTTCTATTTTATAAGGTTCCTTTCACAGCATCGATGTTGTAATGTCATTCAATTATATACCGTTAAATAGACCTAACTGTTTATTTGGTTGTTAAAGCGTAAAAAGAGATGTAACACTATTTAAAAGCAGGCACCATCATTACCAGCAGGCTCGTGCAGAAATTCCATTAAAATACTGGGGTAAAATTAATTTTTATATTTTTTAAAAAATTTAATTGAATGCAGTGTTTCTTGTTTGCTCTGATACTCACTTTATTTCATATCTCAGCCAGGCAGTGAAGATAATTTTTTAAAATAAATTAGATTCATTTAAACTTCATAAAAGTGACATCATCGACTTTCGCTTTAAGATTTAAAGGGCTAGCTTGCACCAGACCCCCTTAAGTGGTTTAGTTTGAAAGTCGTAGGTTTCATAGAATCTATATTTTATGCTCATATGCATCACTTTGGTTTTTACTGTACAAAAGATATTTACACTTAAATACACAGTATTTTGGATACTAGGTAATTTACATTGGTTCATTTTCATATTTTTCATATGACACATGTACAAGTTACAGCTCAAATGAAAGCACTTGCCTGTGCTCATTCGGTTCTAGCATTCTTTTTACTGAAATATATTCACATATCAAATAGTTGTGGAATGAATCACGATGTTTCATGGCGCAGAAGTGAGAACAATACATTTATGATCACTAAGCAGCCCCAGATAGCACAGACAGGTGTCATCTTTTTCCTTATGCTGTGTGCTACAGGGCCATTTCTCCTCTGTTTTTGACGTGATGTGCATAAGTAATCCTTTTTTATGTCTAATGTGGTGCAAACACAGTGAATTATGTTTGATCAAACAAAAGAAATATGAAAACAATCATCGGTCCCTGTGGCTTGTATAGCACCTCTCATCAGTTGGAATACAATAACTTTTGCATAGATGATGGTAGAGACATTTTTCTTTTTTCCTATGATTACAGACATGTGCAGAACACCCAAATTCATTACAGCAAGCTAGACCACACAGAACCTAAAAGGTACACTTTCAAATTTGAGTTTATAAAAAATATACATAAAGAGCCTCTTTTTTGGGTGTTTATTATAACACAGACAACATTATTGCAAGTGTTATTTTAAACACTTGCAATAGTGTTGTATGAAAATTCAAAGGATTTGCTTTAAAATGATACCAAATTTTTGTATTTACACCTCTGCATGTGGATTTGGGAAGCTTTTTAAATTTGGGTAGGCAAAATCCAGGCGAAAATCCCAAAATAACAGCAGGGTTTAACTGGTTAAATGCGGCAATTTTTGTATGGGATTACAATTCACCGGAAGCCCTGAGGCTGGCTGACTGAAAATAAAAGTCTGTGTGCATGTTATACCTCATTTAAGCAACAAAAAATCAACCTCAATAAAAGTATTAAAAAATAGAGCAGTGTAATAAAATGAAATATTCTTTTATGCATAGGAGGGTTATAGTTGATGCAAATAAAAAGTAGTAAACACTTTATTATTTGGATTTTTTTAATATTAGGATATACTAAACAGACAGGTTTGAATGAATGTGCCAGCAAAAGACCATCCACACAGATGGATTATGTCTTTAATGGCACAGATAGCACAGGCATGTCCTGCGCTCGGCCCTCTTCACAGACCCACATGAGACGAGGGTGAAGAGTCTCTTCATCACACACAACTCATCTGCATTCTCAAGTGGCTTGGAATTATATATTGTTCACCTAATTTATCAGCGATTTCTGCTGCTCCTTATTGAGTGTGCTGGATGAATGCCAATTTGTTGTGAAACAAATGTACAGCTACATTCTGCAGAATATTACAGACAAAATACAGAGTATTATGAATCAGTACTACGCTCAATCGTTAGCAGACTTAGCACGATTGCCTCACATTAAGAAGGTTGCTGGTTCAAATCCCTGCTGGACCAGAAGGTCTGTCTTTCTGTCTGTCTTTCTTTCTTTCTTTCTTTCTTTCTTTCTTTCTTTCTTTCTTTCTTTCTATCTGTTAAGAACTGGTTAGTCATATCCATCTATCCGTTCGTCTATCCGTTCGTCTATCCATCTATCCATCCATCTATCCATCCATCCATCCATGCATCTATCCATCCATCTGTTAACTGTTAAGTCATATCCATCTATCCGTTCATCCATCCATCCGTCCATCCTTCCATCCATCCATCCATCCATCCATCCATCCATCCATCCATCCATCCATCCATCCATCCATCCATCCATCCATCCATCCATCCATCCATCCATCTATCTATCTATCTATCTATCTATCTATCTATCTATCTATCTATCTATCTATCTATATATCTATTTGTTAAGAACTGGTTAGTCAAATCCATCCATCCATCCATCCATCCATCCATCCATCCATCCATCCATCCATCCATCCATCTATCCATGCATCTGTCCATCCATCTTTTAACTGGTTAGTCATATCCATCTATCCGTTTGTCCATCCATCCATCCATCCATCCATCCATCCATCCATCCATCCATCCATCCATCTATCCATTCATCCATCTATCCATCTACACTCAAAAAAAATCTGCTTTGTGTTCAAACTACTTATTTAAAATGCGCTGCAACAACAAATTCTTAAAGGCTTTGGATACAACTTAATTGTTTTACGTTCAATCAAACAATTATTTTTTTGTGGCTCAACACAAATCAATTGTGTGGAAGCCATTATTTTTTTACAGTCCAACCATTCATCCATTCATTCAAACAACCAAACAACCAACCAACCCACCCACCTGCAAACAAGTCTGTGATGGTCTGTTATGGGCCCACTCAGGGCTAGCTAAGCTGCTCCACCAAGCCATCGTGGGATTAATGTGGGCAGTTTGCCAGTGTGGGCTACTCACACAGAGCCCACAGTGAGCCCATATCTGTGGGTCATACCTAAACTAGCCTACAATGTGCCCGTTTACATTTATTGTGGGTTGGCCATGGCTCATTGTGCCCACAAATAAAGCCAGCGTGGATTCTGCAGAAGCATTTGCCTATCATTATCTATCCATAGTCTATCTGTCTATCCGTTTTTCTATCTATCCATCTGTCTGTCTTTCTATCTATCCATCTGTCGTTTACGTTAAGATCCGGTGAGTCATTTGTCTGTAATGCAGTTTCTCAAACTGCAATCTGAATGCAGGAGTTCTCTCTCTCTCTCTCTCTCTCTCTCTCTCTCTCTCTCTCTCTCTCTCTCTCTCTCTCTCTCTGACAGATTGTCAAGGTTGATTGGGCCCATTGTATTAGGTCTAATTGTAAAGATTATTGAGCAGAGCAATCTGCACCTGCTCCAAAAGAGCGAATCAGTCGGGGGTGTGTCAGGTCATTCTCAAGGGCAGACGCAAGAAGATTACACACTGCAACTTGCCATGCTTATTCTCTTAACACTGAAGACAACCCGTTGATCTGCATAACCTTGCTCCATCATCATAATACATTTCCGAAGCATTGTTTGTGTATTTCATAACGTAATTCCAGTGTCAGTACTAAACGGTGCGTCAAATTCCAAATATGTCATTATATATTTAGTTATGCTGTTTCAGGCGGACCAAACCAACCTCATCTCAATGCAATTTGTAATGTTTTGATTTAGTCATTTAGACATTTGTACAATGTCATTTGTACATTTTAGTATGATTTTCTCATCCCCCAATGAGAGATATGGGTTAGGGGTAGGGGTTTGAGGGACACGCCACCTCTTAAAAATAGTGAATGCACACAAATTAGCCACATTTTCTTATAATACTTAAAAAAGTGAGATCTGATTCAATCACACATTGACTGAAGATGAGCTCCGTCTGTCTTAAGATGCATCCCTTGCTCTTGTTTAGGTTACAGAGCAGGAGAAAGTAATGTTTCCTTTGAGATAAGAAGAATAAGGAGGGATCAGTGGTTAGGGTGCGAGTCAGGTGTCGGATGCCCTCATGTTCTGCACCACTGCAAATATGCACACCACTTTTACCTTTCAAGAGGTCACAGAATGCTTGACATGGCTGTGACCCTGAAAAAAGATCACACACACACACTGTAATTCCCATTAGTTCATTTCACAGCACGAAAAATGAGAAGAAATACTTCTCAAATAGTTTTTTTCTACATAGCATGGAGTCGTTTTCATTATGTAATGTGACACACTTTACTACCGGAGTTGCCTATCGCGTCTTCATGAATGAGGCTTTGATGGCCAACGACTTACTAAAAGAATCGTTTCTGAAACGTGAAGGGTGACATTCCATTGCAAACTAATGCCATTTCCTCATACTTCTGTTTGCTCTTTTAGGGTATGGGTGGATAAATCGTTATTTCAAACGTGCTAATAGCTGCATGTCACTTGTTTTTTTTCTTTCTTTCTCTCTTTTTTCGCCACCTTTTTTTTTGCTTTGACACCCAATTGAAGCCCATCTGTTCTCAGCAAGGATGCTATTTAGACAAAAGTATCTGTGGACATGGACTAAAATAAACACAACTCGCTGACCATTGACTGACGGCCTCATGCGGGCTTTCACACCTCATGACAATAATTAATGTCAGGACCAGCAATTGCATGTATTTCTACATGAGTCATGCTTTGTATGATTATGCTGGGTGAAAGTAAATCGCCTCTGGTAGTTGGTCAGGTGCGAACAGAGCAAAAAATATATTCAGATTTTTTTGCCTAAAGGTAAAGCAGAAAATAGAAGCATAACTGGTACTTTTTTTTTTTTGCTTGCTTGTTCAAAGGTCAAGCAAAGAATAAAAGCTTTTTGGTAACACTTTACGGTAAGGTTGTATTAGTTAATGATAGTTAACGCACTTACTAACATGAACAAACAATGAACAATACATTTATTTATTTATTTATTTATTCACGTCTGTTAATGTTAATGAAAATACAGTCTTTCATTGTTAGTTCATGTTAACTCACAGCACGTTAACTAACGTTAACAAGGATGAATTCATACTTTAATAATAATAATTAGCAAATGTTGAACTCATTAATAAATACTGTATATGTATTGTTTGTTATTAGTTCACATTAGTAAATGCATTACCTAACATTAACTAATGAAACCTTATTGTAAAGTCGCCACCTTTAAATAATAATGTTCTATCTGACATTTTTGTCAAAATTGAGTTATTGACATATTCTTAATAAATTGCAATTTATTTACATTATGGGTTGTTTTTTATACGTTGTTTACATTTTAAGACTTTTTATTTAAAAAAAGAAATGTTACACACTCACTGTTAGCTATGGAATGCAAAAACTTTGAAGCTCAATATCTCAAAATCATTCAGAACGCAGATAGAACCTTGTAATTCCAAGGTGACGAAGTGTGACCGCCTTATTTATAAGCTGAACAAAAATATCAAAGCATATGTGTCTGTAAATCAAATACATTCCAATTTAAATGTGCAAATGTGCTATATTAATGTAATCACTATACAGTATCTCACAACATCATTATACTCTTGGAAGAAGAATTCATTTACTGACAGTAGCAGAGAACTTTACACCTTTCTATAGGAAAATATAGATTTTATTTATATAATATGCTGACTAATATAAAACAAACTGCTGAAATAAACAACTAGGAGCCAGAGTAGGTATTATGTATATTATGAAGATCAATTTTAAGAAATTGCTGTACACTCCTTGACAAAAGTCTTTTTGTCGATCTCAGTTGAAAGAGCAACAAATCATAACTTGACTTCTAGTTGATCATTTGGAAACGTGTCAGAAGGTAGATTTTTTTAATGAATCATCTGTTAAACTGCATCCCAATCATCACAAATACTGCAGAAGACCTATTGGAACCTGCATGGAACCAAGATTCTCACAGAAATCAGTCAAGTTTGGTAAAGGAAAAATCATGGTTTGGGGTTACATTCAGTATGAGGGCGTGTAAGAGATCTGTAGAGGTATCAGACATTTGTGCTGCCCATTACATTACAAACCACACGAGAGGGCAAATTCTTCAGCAGGATAGCGCTCCTTCTCATACTTCAGCCTCCATATCAAAATTCCTAAAAGCAAAGAAGGTCAAGGTGCTCCAGGATTGGCCAGCCCAGTCACCAGACATGAACATTATTGAGCATTTCTGGGCTAAGATGAAAGAGGAGGCATTGAAGATGAATCTAAATAATCTGATGAACTCTGGGAGTCCTGTAAGAATTCTTTCTTTGCCATTCCAGACAATTTTATTAACAAGTTATTTGAGTCATTGCAGAGATGTATGGATGCAGTCCTCCAAGCTCATTGGAGTCATACAAAATATTAATTCTGTTTCCACTGTACCATGACTTTATATTCTATACTGTACATTATTTCTGGTTAAAATTTAACTTTTGTCTAATCAAAGTCAAACCTTACTGTCCTGATTAAATAAATAAAAATCAAGACATCATCATATTTTATTTTGGTAAAATAAGCGTAATCTTGAGGACTTTGCCTTTCATATATGCCACCTTTGATACCAATAGATCAACTAAAAGTCAAGTTATTATTTGTTATTCCTAAAACTTAGATAGGCGACAAGAAGAAGTCTCAAGACAAAAAAAAAACGACATGCCTAGCAGCAATCTCTGCGATTTCCCTATCAATAATTTCTCCCCTTTGGGAAATTTCCTTATATCACATTTAATTTCCTGTGCTTGCTTTACAGTAAAATTGTAAGCCTATCGCTATGGAAACAAGCTTCAGTAATAAGGTCATGTATCAAATATAGGGATGAGAATTGAGCACAGCAAATGGATCCCACAATTGATTTATAACCTGTCAGCACGTACAAACGCTGCTATCTGATGCCATGTTTTTGTTGTTTCTGCATGGCTGAATGATGCTGTCACTTTAACATATGGTTTGGTCTTGTCAGATTCGCAACAAGGGATTCATTATTATTTTCTGATATCCCAGTCGCAGCTGCTTTTTAGGAGGAAATGAGCAACTAACAATTGCCAACGCCATTAAAGTGGGTCAAGGCCATGATTCCAGATAAAAGGGAGTCAATGCATTGGCTATAGGTTTATATGTGAGGCCTCAAAGGAGAAGCCATGAAATATGGATGAGGGAAGCCACCGAAACACGCCTACCAGCAGCACCAGCATCTCTGTCCATCAGTCCGGCATCCCCCTTCCCCCATATTCTCCAGCACAAATCTCAAATCTCCCACCCATACCTCCTCCTCCTTTTACTGCTTCTTCCTTCAACACCCGACTCTGACGGCGTGTGAAATATACAGATGAAGTGAGGTTGCTGGTGAAGTAATCTGTGGTTTTATATACACCGTTTCTAGTGTCAGGTGAGAGGGTGTTTGGTGGTGTAAGGTAGCCAGACAATTTGGCCAGTGGTGCAGGTACATAAAGGTAACACTGGTCTAACTAATCAAAAATCAGACACACAATGATTTATTATTATTAATTAACATGCATCATTTCCTTTATATTTTTTCTTTTTATACTTTTTCTTGTTTGTTTTTATTTTGTTTTATTATTCATTTTGTTTTTACCACCATTGATACTGCCCTCTATTATTATACCCGTTATTATTCGCATTGTACTTCACTGTATGTTTCTTTTCCTATACAGTTTAAAGCTAGATTAAAGACACATCTCTTTGCATTAGCATACACATAAATCTCAAATGCTGTTGAAATCCAAATCCTCTCAAGGATTGTTAGTCTGCATTATTTAGTGCAACCGGAGCCGGGAACGCTTCCCAAAAGACATTATAATTTGAACAGCATCTGCGCTTATGTGAGTCTGTTTTCATTATTTCTGAGGTTTCCATAATCTTAGACAAGGCTGTATCCTGAGCAGCTGCTGTGGTGGTCATGAAGGAGTGGAGAGCATGAGATTGATTCCTGTAAGGCCCCAGTGACAGCAAGTCTCCGCATTGATCCTGAAGGGCCAGCCTGTACACAAGGCGGTGACCTTTCCCACCTGCAACTTCTCCAAAATGGACGTCCAGCTTTCTCCAGCCACCGATGCCTAGACTGCAGCTCTGCACAAGAAGTTTGGCCAGAGGAAAAATGGTCGTGACCAACTGAGCCTGATTTCTCTTCTCTTTTTTCTTCACTTTCGTCAATTGGTGAAGTTTGTTCCTTACCGCTGTCGCCACTGGCTTACATAGTTCTGGACTAATGGAGCTGCGCATCAATGGATTTGCTCTTCAGTGTTTCGACTTTCAGCAGTGAAAATTACACTACACTGAACTGAACTAAACTGAACTTCAACTCTGAAAGCTGGACTGACACAGTTTCAATTTACTAGAACTTCTATGTTAAGCTGCTTTGACACAATCTACTGTACATTGTAAAAGCGCTATAGAAATAAAGATGAATTGAATTATACAAACACAGACACACACACACACACACACACACACTCTAGGGATAGATGAAACATGAGATTGCCAGGTGGATTGGTGCAGTGGCAGCAGTAATGCAGTCAATGTACCGGTCCGTTGTGGTAAAGAAGCAGCTGAGCCAAAAGGCAAAGCTTTCGATTTACCGGTCAATCTATGTTCCGTCTCTAATCTATGCTCATAAGCTTTGGGTCATGACCGAAAGGACAAGATCTCGGATACAATCGGCTGAAATGAATTTCCTTTTACAGGGTGGCAGGGCACACCTTTATGGATAGGGTAAGGAGCTCTGTCACCCGAGAGGAGTTTGGAGTAGAGCCGCTGCTCCTCCACATCGAGAGAAGTCAGCTGAGGTGGCTTGGGCATCTGTTTTGGATGCCTCCTGGATGCTTACCTAAGGTGTTCCAGGTATGTCCCACTGGGAGGAGGCCTTGGGGAAGACCCAGGACACACTGGAAGGACTGTTTCTTGCCTGGCCTGGGAACACCTTGGGATCCTGGGGAGATGGAAGTCTGGGGTTCTCTCCTAAGATTGCTGCCCCTGCGACCCTGCTCCAGATAAGTGGTAGAAAATGAATGAATGAATGAATGAATAATATAGTAAAAAATATTAAAATGCTGCCTGGATGACATTCATAATGCATAATAAAAAAATTGAAAATAATAAGTAATACAATTCTGGTGCAAACCAGGATCTTGCACTTCTGCACCTCTTTTCTGTGGTGAATCAGTCCAATCCAAGCGTTGCTGTAAAACAGTCCCTGACTGCTCTTTACTCTACCTATCATACCTGAGATGCTATTTGTGTAGGTTGATTTTGTCCGTGTTGTCAAATGACATTGAAAAACACTGCATTAACATTGTCACTGTAGCGTCCTTTACAGTGGAAAAAAGTGGGATTTTAAAGGGATGGTTCTCCTAAAAATGTAAATTTACTCTCTTTTGACTCACCCTGAAGTGCTGGCAAACCTTTATAAGTTCCTTTGTTCTGTTGAACACAAATGAAGATGTTTTAAAAATAGCTGAAAGCCTGTAACCTTTGACATCCGTATTGGGAAAAGCAAATACTATGGAAGTCAATGGTTTTCCAGCTCTCTTCAAAATATCTTCCTTTGTGATCAACTGAAGAAAGAAAGTCTAACAGGTTTGCATTAAGTATATGGTGAGTAAATAATAACAGAATTTAAATGCTTGGGCGAAGTGTCCCTTTAAAGGTTTTTTGGGAATCATATGATCCTTCTATGATGCCACTGATAAAACTCCATTTTGTAACCTCTGTTTTTAAGAGAGCATCTTTATCAAAGCAGCATGTAATGAGGGTAATCTCAAAATCTAAGCTTGAGTGTTATGTTTAAACTCTAACTTCAGGCGCTACATAAATATGTGGTCTACTGGAATTAACTAAATTTTGATTAAGTAACTTGCTAAAATATGCCTTAAAATGTGTGTGTGTGTACAGTTAATGTTATACACTTTATTAACTATTCTATGGCTAAACAACTTGTAATATGCGAGATGAGACATTTTCACTATTTTACTTTCAACTTTGATTTTTACATATACTCTCAGGTCTTTGATCTTTTTCTTGATCAGCCAAAAACCATTCATTCATTCATTTGTTTGTTCGTTCATTTGTTCGTTCATTCCTTTTGTTCGTTTATTCATTCATTTATTCATTTATTTATTCATTCATTCATTCATTCATTCATTCATCTTCCTTCGGCTTAGTCTCTATTTCAGAGGTTGCCACAGAGGAATAAACCACCAACTATTCCGGCATATGTTTTACCCAGAGGATGCCCTTTCAGCTGCAACCCAGTATTGTGAAACACCCATACACACTCATTCACGCACACACGCCCTCATACACCATGGGCAATTTAATTTACTCAGTTCACCTACACCACATGTCTTTGGACTGTTGGGAAAACCGGAACGTAACACTTGGAGGAAACCCATGCGAACATGGGGAGAGCATCCAAACTCCACACAGAAATGCCAACTAGCCCAGCTAGGACTCAAACCAGTGACCTTCTTGCTGTGAGAACAGTGCTAACTATTGAGTCACCATGCAACCCAAAGCCAAAAAACAAAGACGTCTTTTTTTTTTTTTTTTTGTGAAATGAAAGTACTTTGGTGGTATTGAACTGCTGTTCAGCCAAGCTACTTTTCTCCACACCATTCATAAAATCACGCAAGTTATGGGCTATGTAGACATTGTGTTTACACCGGTAAGTTAATTCACCTGGACCAGAGAGAGAGAGAGAGAGAGAGAGAGAGAAAGAGAAATGAAAACATTGACTTAACATTCACAATGTAATTTATTGACTGAAATAAAAGATACAAAAAAAACATATTTTAATGATGTATGTTTTGCAAAGGAAGTTACCAAATGCCCAACATAATGCTGGCTGCTGTGCTAAATCTGATGTGCAGTATGTTGTGAAGTTTTGAGAAATTGTTAAGGACTCAAAACAGAGCCAGGGACAAATTCATGCATGCACAAAAAATAAATAAATAAAATTCTGCTGCAAGGGGATGTGTTTCTGATGCCTGTCATAGGCAACATCATGTCTATAAGGAGAAAAAAACAGGTGCGCTTGAGCATTCTGTCCTTTTATAGTTGCAGCTTGTGACATCATGCTTTTGTTTTATGTACTGTAGGTGTCATTGGTTCATGTTGAATTCATATTCAGACACACTTTGTAAGTGTACTGGAACATTCTTTATTAAAGTACATTCAGTCTGCTTTATGGCTTGCTCCATGGTTTGCATGGCAGTGTACCAGTTTATTCCACAGTGAACCACAGCAACAGAGCAATCTCATCAGAGTTTGTTTTACTCTAACCAAATCGGATATAAATGAATATTTATACCAGTAAAGAATACACTTTTCTGACACTCAGTTCAGGACTTGAGGCTTTTATTAACAAGATTCTGATATAAATAAAGTGTAAGAAAGAGAGACAGAAAGAAAAAAAAGTGCGTTGTTGGGGTACAATCGAGGACAAGCAGGTCTAGCTGGTCTACCAGCCTAGCCAAGCTGATGTTCAGCTGGTTTAGCTGGTTGGCAACCAAATGGAAAATGCCCAAAATGCATGTAAAACCAGCCCAAGATGTATTTAGATTTGTTTTAGATACTTGATTGGTTTTCAGATGTTTTATTAGACTATTTTGAACATTTCCAGCAAGATTGAGAACTACTACATTGGATGCTAAGGTAATAGGAACTTATATAAATTAATTAGATGTTGAGATTTTGCTTGTAAATGTTTTTCAAAGTTTGTCTTCATCTTGTTAGGATGTCTCTTTCCAGGTCAATGCGAGGATGTACAGTAGAGGGCGCTCTCACCTGTGGCAAATCACACTAGCAGGCTGAGCACGCATCAGGACATCAGCGGGGATATACAGCTTTTTTGAGGTTTTCAAGGCTAATTTTCTTGGTTTTGTGGTTTCCACATATAATGCCAATTTTAAATGACAATTTAAAGCACTTCCATTCATAAAGCAATTTCATTCTTGTTTACCATAGTTGCTATTGTTTTAATAAATGTGCCACAATGGTACAGTAAACAAATGAAACAAATGAACAAACGTTAACATAGTGTCTATTTAAATGTAAGAAAATATTCTTGAGAATATATACACATTTCTAGTCAACATGTGGGCACTTTAAATGCGACATCTCTGTTATATTTGTAGTCTGGTCATCACTGTGTGTTTAGAAATCATTAACGTGATAAAAATACTAATTCTGCAAATTACGCATTACAAATATCCAAATTCCTGACAGAAAAGAAAGCACGCTGTTTAATTGCTCGTTGTGAAACAGAGGGAATAGAGCTCGTAAGTTTTTTGGCCAGGCTCCGCCCCCGAGTGGCGATTGGCCAACCGCATCAGCAGGGGGGATACTGATTGGCCCTTCCAGCTGTCAATCACGCGAGATCTCCTCAGGCGTGTGGTAGCCGTGAAACATATCATTTGCCGTGAAGTGATCAGACCGAGGGAGAGATCAGCACAGACCATCACCGCGCAAACACACCACGCTCGTGAATTTTTGCATGTCAGGAACGGAGGATCCTGTCGCCGGTCATCGGCCGTTTTCCATCTTGCGTTTATAACACATCAAATCGGCGGCATGTGGAATTGTATCAGGATTAGGAATTGGCTCCCAATCGCGTGCCTGCTGTTAACGATGTGGACGAAGGTGAGAGCTCTGATTGTTATTAGTGTTGCAGATCGATTTAATTGCCGTAGCACTGATCAGGAGGCAAAAGTTGATGGGTGTGGGCAGACGATTTCAACCGTTTCTGCTTAAAGTGATCGATATTTGAATTACGCAGCCACATGTGCGCGTGCATTTGGAAATGTCAGATGTAAGAAATGTTAACTTGAAACACGATTCCTCATTAAAAGCACGGGTGGATCAATTTTATAGGATATTGTATGAAATAAAGCCGATTTTCTCATCTCATCCGCATAACAGGTTTGCAAAATTGTAGACTGATTCTCTGGAGACTTGAATGCACAAGCGCACGCGACACATTCCCTCAAATTAACATTAGCACAGATTTATCTGCATTTCTGTAATGCACAATCAGCATTATGATTGCTCTGTTTGTTTGTTTATTATTTGTCTTTCTGTTTTCAATGTATTTTTAGGTGTCCCAGTCCTCTGGCTATTTTGAGCTGCAGCTGATTGCTGTAGAAAATGTAAACGGTGAGTTGTGGGACGGGGAATGTTGCGACAGCACGCGGAACTCTCAAGACCAGCGCTGCGTGCGGGACGAGTGCGATACTTACTTTAAAGTGTGTCTGAAGGAGTACCAGTCTGAAGTCACCACCACTGGACAGTGCACCTTCGGCTCTGGATCTACCGACGTTCTTGGTGGAAATATATTTTCTTTTAAGACCGCAAAAAACAGCCCCAGCAAAACGAGCGACGTGGGAAAGATCATCATCCCTTTTCACTTCGCCTGGCCGGTGAGTCCTCGTCTTCTCCATGGGCTGTAATAAAAAACGCGCCGCGGTGAGCTGTCACTGCTCGGAAGTTGAGTGCACTATATTGTTAGGGTGATGACAGGGTCTCTATTTTAATCGTGGGGCGTGTAGGCTGCTGTCTTTTAACGATTTTCTGTTATTTCTGTGACTGCTTCATCTGTAGGGCACCCACTTTGCTCTGCGTGTTTGAAACGGGCTGCTTGAAGGTGCATTTAAGGTGACACGCACCTCTTAAAGAGATAGCTCACTGTTGAATGGAAATTCTGCTACTTGGTCACCTTGTTTCCCACCTGTGTTGGTTATTTATTTTAGAAACACGAAGTAATTAGATAATATTGTTATTTACTCGAAGAAATATTGATTGAAAGTGAATGGTGACTTAAGTCTGTCATCCTGTCAAGCGGAAGCTTTAAAAGATACTTTCTAACAGAATAGTTTGTTTTAATTGGCTGTGTTACAAATCTGCTTAGTTGTACATCTTGTTTTGGTAGCATAAGAGAATATACAAGGCGGTTTAGGTAGACTGATTTTAATTTTGTTTCAGTTGACTTCTCATTATCAAGGTGCCAATCTTTCTCAAGTAGTGTACTAGCTATTCAAATGTGACGCGCTATCCATACTCATGGCGCTGCTTGGTCTTTATGATTTTGTTATATCGCATTTTAGCAGATTAATACCCCACACAGGTTTTTTTAAAGTACTATATTTACTTGTGTTATTGTTAAAGGAATAAAGTGAGTGATATAAGGCGGATTAACTACTGTAATGCTGTGGTTTTGCCTAAATCTTTGATTCTTTTTACTATTGGTTTGCTTGAACTTGCTACAAATGAATCAAAAAAAGCATGTTTTTGCAGGCAAACTGTTGTATTCACAAGTGAAGCATGGTTTTACTACACATAGTTTAATCATGGTATCTGTGGTAAATGGTTATGCAAAAGGTAGTCAATATGCTTAAAAATGAATGCTAATCTTTTACTGTAACACATAACAATAACACAAAACAAACACGTTGAGCTAAAGTTAGTTTTATATTCACATATTCAAATTTTCTCCATTGGTGTTATTTGCAAATTCTAAATAGGGAAATTATATCAATGACTATGAAAGCACACCATAGTCCACAGTCAATTAAATAGTGCTAATAAGTCATTCTTGCATGAGTTTTCAGACCTCATATTCAAAGTAGCGTGGTAGGGACCATGTCACAAGACAAAATTTAACTAATGTTTGAATATTAAACCAAATTTACCTCAGAAAGTGTGTTGTATATTCACACATTTGGAATTTCTCCTTAATAATATAATTTCAGAAAAGTATTAAAAAGTAACTGTTTTGAAATCATATTAGCAGCCAAAGACTAACAGTGTTGTACATAGTCTAAATAGTGCTAACAATGTTGTTTCGATGTCATACTTGCATGTGATTTCAGAAAGAATATTCTAAGTACCATGGTTAACAATATAGCGAAGGTGTCACAAGTTGGTACTGAAAAAATGTGCGAATATTAAACAAATTTTACCCCAATAACAACACTACTTGATCTTTATTTCAGCATGTTTAATCTTTTAGAATCTTTCCAAAAGCAGCATTTAAAGTTTGATTATTATTAGGTATTTTCTTAATGTCGGCTATTACCAATAAATGTATAATCTAATCCCACCGTAACCTTGATTAGAGGGAAGTTTAGTTGTCATGGAAATTAGTTGTAATGGTATCCGAATACTGATTGTGACTCCCTTGTGCTGATATGGGAAAAAAAAACTTATCGTGTGTCTCTCCAGACACTCAGGCACATTACTGATGCTGATATCAGGTGTCAAATCGCTGCAAATGTTTTATGCAGTTCGGTGTCACACCAGCAAACAACAAAAAGAGAGATGTCACGTAGTGTCAACTCTCTCAGTTTTGGACTGCAGCCCGATGAGACGCACATAAAGTACTCACCTGTGTTCCATGGCAGACCTAAAACCAGCTTTCCTTTAGTCTTTCATTTACTACCTCACTGCTTCCCCCAACACACAAACACTCAACCGTTTAAGTTAATGTGTAACGTGCTATCATACTGACCCTTTCAGGGCCGTCTTTGATGCTACACCTGCTTCTCTTCTGACCCCTGCTTGAAATTTCACCTAGATGTCTCTATATAGCTTGGATCACATGATATGTGGCTATGGTTTTGTGCCTGAAAGCCTGTGATTGAGTTTAAATTTAAAATGCCGTGTTTGCAGTTTCTTAGTGTCCCATGAAAGCTAATGAAATTGCTAGTGGAATGTGTTTCTGAGTGTCTCTGCATCCGGACATCTGTTTGATGTGCTCGGTGTAACCCCATCTAGGGTGCATTGTATAAAGATATCCAGCACCTCGCCCTCAGTATTAGAGACCGAGTTTGTCACCTGTTGTGGTGGCACCTGGTGGAGTTTGTTTTCTTGTATCACTGAGTTGTTTTGCTAAGATTGGTTTTGAGAAGCCTTTGCCTTCGTGGTTTGCTTTTGATTAGATTTCTTGCTTTGATTTGATAGAAGCTTTTGGTGTCATTCGAAGCTGATTTTGATTCTATTTTCTGCGGCATGTGGTATTCAATTAAACTTTCAGTTGCACTTTAACATGTTTTTATAGCAATGTGTGAAATTTGTGTATAATTATGATTCATTTCTGAAAAATTCAGTTTTCTGTTGATGAACCAATCGTGAATTAAATGGCCATTTCCAGCTGCAATTTTATAAGCAAAAACTGGCTAACTTTAAATAGGGTTTTTAAAAATAGATTTCTTCTAGTGTAAGATAAAAGAAAACATTAGATTACAAACTGTTTATTGGCTCCGTTACATGCAAATTTGACTCAACCACTGTATTTTAATAACAGTCCAAGAAAAATGTTTGAGTACATAATGTTACAGTTAAAGTTAGAATTTTTAGCCCCTCTTTGAATTTTTTCTTTTTAAAATATTTCCCAAATGATGATTAACAGAGCAAGGACATTTTCACAGTATGTCTGATAATATTCTTTCTTCTGGATAACGTCTTATTTGTTTAATTTGGCCAGAGTAAAAGCAGTTTTTAATTTTTTAAAAACAGTTTTAAGGTCAAAATTATTAGCTCCTTTAGGCTATATATTTTTTCGATAGTCTACAGAACAAACCATCATTATACAATAACTTGCCTAATTACCTTAACCTGCCCAATTAACCTAGTTAAGCCTTTAATGATCACTTTAAGTGTCTTAAAAATATCTAGTCAAATATTATTTACTGTCATCATGGCAAAAATAAAATAAATCAGTTATTAGAAATGAGTTATTAAAACTATTATGATTAGAAATGTGTTGAAAAAATAATTGGGGTCTAATAATTCAGGGGGGCTAATAATTCTGACTTCAACTGTACATGAACAGTTTTTGATTTTAAATAGTTTTTTTCTCTTCTAAAAGTAAAAACAAACTGTCTGACTTTCCTTTACATGAAACAGAAATGAAAACTGATTGGCAAAATATAATAAAAGCATACATGTGCACTCTTCACTGTAAGTAGGAGTTATTTATAAAATGATTCTGCTGTGTATAATCATGCAAACACTTGTTTGTAGTTTAACTGTTTTCTACAGTTTATTACTCCTAGTCATTTCTCCCATAGGCAACTGAAACGGAAGTTCTAAAACAGTAGCAAAAATGAGCACACTTCCACATTGCAGAATAAGGTCAATAGTGTATCTGTGGTTACCATTGTAAACAAAGAAAAGCCACACTTTTATAAATGGTACTTTTAATCAGAATAATATGAAAATAAAATTAAAAGAAAATACCATCTGAACTAGGGCTGCACAGTATACCGTTTCAAAATCGGCATCGTGATCAATGATCATTCACAATAGTCACATTGCAAGTAAACGCAATGTTGAGTCCGGATGATAATCGATCATTTGCATGTGTTTTTTGAGACCTGTGACTGTATGAGTATTTTATTTATTTAGCATTTAGGCATAATAAATTGTACTGTGTGTAATTTTAATATCAATAAGCAGTTAAAATTATTTCTAGAATGAAAACTATATAGTGTTATTTTTCATTTCTATGTTTGAGTACAATTTCAAGTTTATTTCAGGTGTATCTTTTTCTTTATTGTATTTATGTATGCTTGTAGATTGTTTACCATGCCCTACAGAATCCTCTCAATCCTAATCTAATTTAATATTATAATTGTCTTCCAATTTGAGAGATTCAACACATCTGGTGAAATAGGATTCTTATGGCAATATGGATCACAGAATAACAAAATATCGCAACGTTAGATTTTTCTAATATCGTGCAGCCCTAATCTGAACTCTAAATTCTTCCCAGAAATGTATTAATGTAACCTCTCCTACTTCCAATTAAATTTTTAGTATTTGTTTTCTTCCAATATTTTGTACATTGTGAATTATGAGCTTGCTATGCTTGGTACAATATTTTGTGTGGTGCATCTCTGGCTTCTGTTAATATCTCATGTACAGACTTCATTATAATTCCACACACATTGCATTTTCTTTTTAAATCGCAATGCAGTTTGAGCACACATCTGAAATGGAGATTGTCTGTAATATTGTAAAAAAAAAAAAAAAAACTCTTAAAAACCCAACCGCAACCTTAAGTCAACCTTTTAGTTTTTGATTAGATTTTTAATGATTTGCTTTGATTCACTACAAAAAACTCGTTCATGGAGTCATTTGTTTGTGAATCTTGTCATCTGTATGTTACTGCATGCGACCCATGAGGAAGGTTTTTGGTGATTATTTGATTGCCTTTTTTAAATTGCATCACATTCTATTGTATTTGCAAACAAGGCTAAAACTGTGTGTAGATTCAATGGCGAGGATGTAGGAAATACTTGAATTAGTTAAACATGGATCTTTACAGAAATCCATATTAAGATTAAATATAGATCTCAAGTGCTCCAAAAACAATACTTTGACCCGTGCCTATAGATTATCTCTTTATCAGATGGTTACCATATGATGAAAGCCATGGTCTCTTGAAAGTATCCCTCTGGCCTTTTACTTGTGTAATGAATCCATGCAGTCAGCAGCAGGTTAGTAAGTTGTAGATTTGTGTTACCGTTTTAGTAGATGTTGAACTTCAGGAGCGTGAGAGACCGTACCCACGAGAGCCTCTCTGGTGGCGCAGTGATATTGACGATAGAGACGGCAGCTGTATCTGTCTGTCAGAGGACCACTACGCTTCAAGGCTAAATGGCAGCGTCAGCCACACCTGATTGGGAGCTTGCTGGGCTGTTGCTAGGAGACGGTTACATGGGCCTTTAGTAAACAATTATCTATTGCCCTCCGAGTTCCCTTCCCCCTTAACTGGTCTTTCAGTGGAACCACTCGTTCCCATCTCACCTGGGAAAGAAGTGCCAGAGCCTCACAACTGATTACACTATTGACTGTGTAATTAGCCAGTCACAGCTGGCTGCGTCTCCGGTCAACAAAAAGCAGTAATTGTCCAGTTCAGCATCAGAGCAGGTGGCTGCTGATTGGGGCTGATTATAGATTGCTGCTCCCTTAGGGCCTTAAAATGTCCAAGGAACCAGCGTCCACCTTTTTTGGTTGATGTTTTGGCTTTTTGTGTGGGTTAACCCAAAGCTGCGGTCATGGCTTGGATGGTGTCACGTTTTCCCTGCTACTGCATTGTAAGGACAATACCTAATTAGTAACAAAGTCCCATTTTACTTGGCGGCCATCTTTGAAATGCCTCCTGGGCAGTATGCTCGGGTAAACTTTAGATGGGATACACGGCTGGCCGGAAGTGCGATACGCACATGAATGTAGCAGAATTTTTTTTTTATGGCACTGTATAACAGTTAATATCATTATAGTACTGTGACTGGTGCGTTCGTTTAGCACATCTTGATTTTGCCAAGTGCTAGTTCTGAGAGAAAAATTATTTTATGATGACTTAGGGACAACAACTCCATCAGCCAATCAAACGTCATGAAAAAAAAAAACACCTGCAATTTTTACCAGTGAAATAGACAAGTGAAAAGGTAAAATCATGAGTTTTCTCCTATCAATTTACAGAATGATCGCAAAATAAATATTTATGGATTTGCTTTTTTTTCCAGCTTAGTGAACATTTTACATTATTCTGCATTGACAAATTAGTTAGATTGATGTGCTTTAATGTACTTTCTGTCTCAAATTAAAACAAGATAACAAATTAACAATGTGCCTAGCTATCAAACGCAATTAAACTTGGCCTTTTTCTAGCTTAAAGCGACTGCAAAGTTGTCTAATACTTCTATTTTAGTTGCTATTCTGTTGCTTCGCATTCAGTTTCATTAAAAGACAAATGCCTGAAATGCAGAACAAAACACTTGTTTGAACAAACAAGATTATTCAAGACGCTGACATACTGTAATTCACTGTAAAATCCAGGTTGAGTCGATTTAAACAAATCCTTATTTTGCGATCATTCTGTGAATTGGTAGGAGAAAACTCGTGATCTTAGCTTTTGACTTGTCCTTTTCACTGGTAAAAATGAATTTTAGCGGTCTTTGCATGGGGCACATAATGATGACATCATGATGATTGATTGGCTGATGGAGTTGTTGTCCCTGGGTCATCATAAAAAATGTTGGTCTTAGTACAACTAGCACTTGGCAAAATCAGAAAATGCGTTGGGGTTATGGTAGGGGTAGACAATAAAAATACAATTTATGGAGTAATTTAATAGATAACATAATAAATACTCGATACAACTAATGTTTTTACATCACTGTGACTGTTGGGTTTAGGGTTGGGGTGGGGGTATATGTTAATAAAATACCTTTAATAGGAAATTTTATAAATATTATAAATCATTTTCGCTAACTTCCGGCTGCAACCATATCTGATCTAGCAACAACCATATGCTCGGTCATTCTGTTTGAAGGGGGAAACATCAAATTATTCGTAGTTGCTTGCCAAGCTTAGGATTTAATTTCATATTAGGAATCACCATTAAAATTAAACGACAACTTTGTCTTTAGTTTCATTTTTAAACGTTCGAGTCTAACTAAATCTGCAGATAATCTCATATGGTCTGAGCCCCTCCCCTGGAGAATCCTCAGTCTATAGTGATCGCTGATTGGCTCCTTTACTTGAAGGCAGGCCTTCATTCACCACATTGACCGTCATACTTTTCTCCATTCAAAGGTATACGAGTGAATTGTCTTGTGTCTGTTAGTATTTAGGGTTGCGTGATAAATCACATGCATGTCAGTAATGTGATGAGTGGTAAATTTTATAACACGTGCATTCAGATGAAGCAACGTTTACTACGTTATGCAAAATATCACATTCGATTATTCAAATCATAGATAATCATAATATTGACAACTGTTTGTGTGGCTACTCGGTGAACTTTGGCCCTTTTTAGTAAATGCTACTATTGCTACATCTGAAAGCATGTGGAAGTACCACACATAAACATCTGTTTTTACTCCAAACTCACTTCATAATTCAACTCAGTTGAGTGTTTGAAATAAACCACACAATTGTGCTTCCATGACAAGATGTGGATGGCAACCGCAAAATTTGCAAAATTTCGAATGTGATTTTATTTATTTGTTTGCCGTCCTTTTAGTAATAAATTGATAATTGGCTGGTATAAGTTGGGTATACTGTAATATGCAGTCAGATGTTTTTGTTTAACACAGCATCTTGAAGAACATGAAAAATAATCTTTAGTTTAAAACGTGGTCCTAGGTAATTCAAGGACTTCTTGCACTTTGATAATCAAAGTATATGCTGGATAAAAAAAAATCAATACTAGGGCTGCGTTATATTGGGAAAAAATGACTTTGCGATTATTTATTTATTATTATTTTTTCTGCGATTTATATATAATATATTACTTATATATGATGTCACGTGTGCTCCGAATTGTGGATTGTGATCTGTCTGAATCGCAGATCAACAGTGATACGTTACACTCCTAGCAGACGCACACATAGCGATATTGATGCTGATATTGTGCAGCCATAATGACTACCCATGGCTTCTGATAAAGCATTGAGATCTTAGAAAGTGAAAGAATTGGTCTGTGCATAAAAATGATCATTGAATCAATGAAACTGGCCACAAATTGATGGATTTTAATTGTTAAATTATGTGTAAAAAAGAAACAAGGTTGCCACCAAAAATGCTCCACTAAAGAACAAAGGTGATCTAAGTGCAAGAACATTTACCGTTTTTTTTTTGCCTGTTTTAGCTCACTGCGTCAAAAGCCATTTAATGTTCAAAGATAAATTTCTAACTGTGTTATGAGTGTTAGGAAGGGGTTGAATATAAACATGCAACGCATGTGATGATTTCATTGTCACAAAATTTTTAACAGCTAGTTATTAGCTCTTTAGTTAATGCATAAGTTAGTGGATGATTTGGTTGACCCTGTGGTGCAGCAACAGTCAAAGCAGAGCAGCTTTTGTTTGAGCTGGCTGCACTATTTGCAGTCATCTGCAGTGGTTTGTGATGTTACAGGAAGAGCCAGTATTGATTCCTCCCTCTCCATGGAGATCCGCTGTGGTGATTCACCAGGAAGTTTAAGATCATGAGGAATCTAGCTGGATGTGAGAGTCTCTCTCTCTCTCTTTTCCTGACCCTGAAATAGCTTTTTGTTCTGCCACCACAATAAACATTTTCTTTCTTGTGACCTGGGGCAGAGAGGCTTTTTGTACCCATGTCTTCCCATTAAATGAAGGGAAAGGCTGCATTTTCCTTCTCTTGAATGCAGCAGTCATGGTAGAATTATTTTTAGCAGTGGAAAGACTGGGCCAATTAAGAGACAGTGTGCCTGAGGTGACTTTATGAACAAAATCTGTTATGCTACAGGGTGGTTTGAGAGAGGTCGTCTTTGGATGGCACATTTTGTAAACACAGACTGCCTAGTTTTGACCATGTTTATTTGTAATAAAGCATTTAAAGAGAGACTGTTTAGATTCTCTGTAAAGCATAAAATCCAGGCACTTCCTACTCCATCACTCCCACACGATGGACTCTTCAAAACTATTAAATGGACCTTACTGGTTTGGAGATTGCAGAAGGGCCCTTGCCAAAATGCTGATAAATGATTAAAGGATAAAATGCTTTAACTGAAAATCCACTTAATGCAAGTATGACTGTAATGCTAGGGTTCTGGCAAGGGTCATTTACCATTCACACCAGTAGTCATGGGAGGATAACTGTTTTGTTGGAAAATTCAAGGTTTTAAAACCACCAAACTTTTCTGTAATACCATTCCTAAGGTATGTGTAAAATATTTTTAATTGACATTTTTTTGTTGCTCTTATAGGACAACAGTATCTTCAGGAGAAAATATATCCAAAGATGCCATTTTAAATTGTAAAAATATCTGTGTTTTTGAAACTAATGAAGGACGCAGAAGTCGATGATTCATTTTAATTAATCTGCCTTACATGTTTACTGCTCCAAAATATTTCTAATGTTTCAAAAAATAAAATGCATTGTGTTCAAAGGGGCAAAAAATGTTGTTTTTTTACACAGACATTGCAAAAAAATGTTTTTTTAGAGCATTAATAACAATACCGTGATACGGTGAAGTCGTGATATTTTCATTCAAGGTTCTCATAGCATCTTATATCAGCCAATGCCTAATCTAGAGGTGTGAACCTACACTGGTCTCATGATTCGGTTTGGTTACGATTATCTTGCCATCGATTCGGTTCAATTCGATATCTTGGTGCATCACGGTGCATTGACGATGCTTTCCATAAGCAATTAGATTTTTTCTTCACAACACAATTTTTTTTTTATTAAAATCTTTAAATATATTAATATTTATATTTTATTTGTAATAGAATTTTGTCCTTTAATACAAGCAGTAAGATATATGAACTGTACCTTTAATTTTACCTGCTCAAAGAAAACACACTTTTTGAATGTATGAAGCAAAACTTTAATATATGCACAGAAGACAATATGAGCATTTATAACAAATAAACTAATGTAAATATAATCCCGCTCCCTTTTTGAGGGCTGTCTTCACCCGCTCAACAGAAAGGGCTGCGCTTGGCTTTGGGAATGAAAGCGATATTTACCCATGAGTTACGTGGGAAGAACAGCCGCAGTTACAGTCTATATGTGCATAATATAATAGACAATATGATAGATATGTATTATAGTAATATAATAGACAATAAGATAATATGTGCGTAATAGACACAGTGGAGAAAACTTGCAACTGGATCCACAAGTATCGCTTTAACAGCTGAGAGGAGGAGAAAGTTACCTCACAAACAGGCCAGCGCAGCGGGCAAAGTGTATGTGAGAGAAGCAGAAATGTATTTTTACAGCATCTCCCCCTAGTAGTTAAAACGCGGCTCGTTAGCTGTGCCTTCTTCAGTGTCAACTGAAGACTTTCTAGCATACGAACAAGTAGCTGAACTGTGCATATTTATCTAATTTTTTTTAGTAGGAGCGTTTTATTTACTCGCCCTCGCCTCCTTTGCCATAGTATTCTACTGCGACATTGCTCATAGGAGATAAATGACGTCAGTATGTAATAACCGGTTATGATCTGTTACTGAACCGGTATCGAATTGTTCCCATCTGCATCGTGGTGCACCAAAGAAACAATTCATTTTGACACCCCTGAGCCTAATTTCTACACCAATACAAAAAGTTTTGATAATTATTAAATCTAATTGAGATATGCTCTCAGTGTGCTTAGTTTTCATTTTTGGTGTAAACAAAAGTGATTAGGACTGGCATCAGGAGGAGAGGACTGAAGAAAAACCACTCTTTTGTGCTGTACTTCAGCTAAGTGCTCAAGAAAGCATGTTGGTGCTTTTAGAAGAGCCTGACTATGTTGAGTGTTACCCTCATAAAGAGTGCAAGATAAACTGGTTCCCAAAAGAAGGACTTCCATTAGGTTGAACATACAGAGCTACCAGTGGTGGACATGATTGTATTAGGCAGAGCAATTATAATGGACTTTCTCTCTCCCCTGAGAAGGGTCGTAGAAAACATGGGGTCCTTTCAGTGGGAAGAAGTGGGAGTTAGAGAGCTTAACCCTGATGTCCCTTTCCAATAACACTGGAAGCTACTATGTGTGTGAGAGAGAGCTGTTTCTATTGTTAGTTCCTGCTCTTAACTAATTGTTTTCAACTACCCATGATGCTCTACCTCCCTGGCACTGGGTTCCTTAACGACAGTTTTGCACATGACAACATGAATGATGACTTGCAAGTACACAAAGTGCCTGCTTATTCATTTCCAGCTGTATGAATTTGTTCAGGAAGAGCCGGATTGTTTTTCTTCTTCTGTGTTAGCGTACATGGATGTGGCGCAAGTGGGATTGTGTCTGACTAATGCATGCGCACCTTCCTGAGGGAGCTAATGAATTGCGAGCAGGTGTGCTGCAGTGATTAAAGTGCATTACCGCATGGCAAGTTTAATTCCCGCTTGACCTCTGACCTTGTTCAAAATGATAATGATTGTAATGGAGTTGTTGCTCATGTGACTCTTACCTCTTGGGATGGCAGCACAATTCTAGATTGCTATTCCGCAAGTAGGTCTGTTCTAAATGATGTGAAGCTACTTAGCAAAGGTTCTGCCATTTTAACTTGATGCCAGTAATCGGCAGTACTGTAACTGGACTAGACTGACAGGGAGACAACTGGCTTGTCAGATGGTTTGATGATGAGCTAGCAGTCTAGAGTGTCAAATGGCCGCCTCACTGTAGTAACCGAAGGGCTGCTTGCCAAATGAACGCTTGCCAATGAGTTGAATATGGAATAGTGTCATTCCATATTGAGCTCATAACACTAGTGTAAGAGCAGCTATCAGGTGGAATAGTTCCACAGATGTCATTGATGGATTTACATTAATTTTTTGGAAGCCTACTTTAGAGTAGTATGGCCGGACCGCTGTGTAATACATGGTTTGGAAGGATTGAGAGCTGTGAGATTTGATCCAGGCCAGCGTCTTTGGGAGATCTGTGAGCTGTGCCCACTGGGATATGGCAGCTTCCAACCTCACAGCCTGTTTCGGTTGCTGCCAAGCAGCCATGCTAGTCTCAGTTTCTACAAATGCTGCAGTTAAAACCTCTCTGAAATGAGGAGGATATGAGCAATTGCTTTTTTGTATAATGGTGATTTGATGTAACTTGCCCCTTATGGCAAGTTATACTTCACTATACTATACTAAATTAGATTTCATTAGATTATTGTTTTGTTTTAGGTTGATTTGGTCTTGCTTTAACATAAATTTTTTTACATTTTTTAATGTTTTTTGGAAAATTGATTTGATAAACTGCAATAAAAAAAAGCTTTCTTACATTTTGTTGTTGTTTTAACAGAATAACCTGATTTAAGTGAATTTATTCAAGAACAAGCAAAATAATATGCCAACTGCCAGGTAAAACTATTTTCTTCTTTGTTTGAAACAAAATTATTTTACTTGGCACCCTCACATAGGCATTGGAGGATATAAGATTCTAACGGTATGATAACCTTGGATAAAAACATCATGATTTCTCACAGTATTGTAATTACTGCTCTAAAATATTTTCTTTTTAAATGTCTGGTTAAAAAAACAAAAAAAAAACTTTTCCCCCTTTGAACACAATATATTTTATACTTAGAAACATTTAAGATATTTAGGAACAGTAAACATGTCAGGCTGAATAAATCAAATGAATCGTTGACTTATGCTGTCTTTATTATTTTCTAAAACACTGATTTCTTTACAATTTTGTGATGATTTTCGGATACATTTCTGCTGGAAATACTGTTGTCATAAAAAAAACGTAAAAAAATACAACTTATATCGTAGGATTGGTATTGCAGAATTTTGGTGGTTTTAAAACTTTGACTTTTTCAAACCGCGGTATACCTTGAAAATGGTAATTGTCTCATGCCTACTCTGACATTATATTGCTGGTTCACACACAAAAAATACTCACTTAATTTGAACAAAACATTTATTTGACTTTTCCATAAAATAATTCCTACTTTAGAATTTGTTAGATATTTGGACTAGAATCAAGACAAAAACTGTAAGTAAGAAAAGCATGTGCATGATGGTAAATTTGCCACTAGGGTTGGTTACCGAAACTCAGTGCCACTATGGCACCGGTACCTTTGGAACCGGTATGCACCGGATCAAATCAGCATATGAATTTCGGTGCCTAATTTCGGTGCTGCAACAAGAACGTAAAGCAAGTCGCGCACCAGAAGCACCGCTCGGGGATGCGCATCGCCAGGCATTTAGAATTCGCAAGCCAGGGGCTGTCCAGGGGCATCCAACGGCCAGCCACGACTCATGACTGTTCATATTTCTGCCATGCCACAGAGCGCCATCTGAATAGCTTCATTTTAAATAACATGCGAATATGCACGTCTGGTGTGTGATACTATCAACTGTCATGTGCGCTCCGTGCCGTGGCTCTGAGTGGTGCATCTGCTGTGTGACGTGCTTAAGAAGCATAAAGGGGTGCATTAAAGACACACGTGAGTAAGCGTTGTGTCACACTATCTCTAAATGTTTAATTCTAAATAGCTTTGAGGGATACGGATGTCAGCGATGTCAGACAAAGCGCGCAGTTTAGCGAATGCGGCGAGCGACTCACTTCATCAACACGCAAGATCACGTTCAGCTAATTTGCTTAAACGAAGCATTCTACAGTATGGCTATATTTTACAAGCAAGGATTCTGACACACCAACATGCAGAAGATGTGTTAAAGTTGCGTCTAAGAGAGAAACACATCAAACTTATTAAATGCGAGGGCTCATGGAATCAACTTATAGGTGAGGAATGGACCATCTCTGACAGGTTGTGACATCATCTGACACATTATCTGAGTACGTTTACATGGACACCAATACTCTGATTTTAATATGATTAAGACAATACTCTGATCAAGAGTCTACCACGTAAACAGTGATTTTTTTTAACATCTTAAAGGACCACAGACACAAACTGCGGAGGAAACATTTATAGGCTGGTGACACAATGATGTTACTGATCTATGTGTTATAACGTAGCTGGGAATAAACACCTGAATCATATTATTGTCTTATTCAGATTAAGGCAAATCATTAGATCACTGATGTCCATGTAAAAGTAGTCACAAGCCCCAAACCCAGAAAAAAGGTGCTCCCTGATTTTGATGACAGCCTTTCCACAGCTTAGTAGTAAGCTAATGTTATGTTTTTAGCATAATGCAAATTGTGCATTTATGCTAAAAAACAAATGATCAAAATAAATACATTAATGCAGTTCAAATAAATTAAATATGAATTGATGTTTACTTTTAAACTTGTTATAAATATACATTTATATGGTTCAATTATAATGATAGTGATATATATAAAATTTTATATATATATATATATATATATAATTTTTTTTAAATTTATTTTGTTGATTAATTTTGTGGCTAAAAGGTATCGGTTCAGACACCGTTTTGGCACCGGTACAGTTTTAAAAGTATCGATTTAGCACCGGTATCGAAAAAAACCCAAAGCCACAGTGTGAGAGAGAGAGAAATGAAGTTTACTTTCATTTCTTCCGTCGCAGTGAAGTAGGGGCTTCTGCTGTAACTTCAGTGTCAGTGAAAGGCTGTCCAGTAAACAAACTGTACATTGTGCAGAGTTTTTGCGTTTTAATCACTCGCACTCACCTCCCTTGGCATAGTACTTTACCGCATATGAGATAAATGACATCAGTACATATTAACTGTTTAGGATCTATTTCTAAACTGAGCGAATTGTCCGCATCTGCATTGCGATGCACAGAAGAAACAATTAATTTTGACACCCCTACCACTTACCACTGTTACAAAGTTTTATGTCATGCACTCTTATTGCGAGTAGTACTCGCTCTTGGCGTGAGTAGTAGATTTTTTTTATTTAGTTTGTTTATATAGTACAATTCATAGAAGTGTGATAAGCCATACACACTTTTGCTTGTGTTTCTGTACGTACAGGATCTGACTGTGTGTGTGTTCATGGCCACTGCTGTCCCTTCTTGCTTAATTAGCACCCAGAGGGGAGGGGTTTGTTGTATTGTCATTGCTAATGATCTTGTTGGCATAGCAGCCGAATGCTAAATGAGCCGTGTGTGTACACACTCACCCAGAGCGTGCCCTGCGTTGGCCAAGTCTGCAGCGATAAGCACCACGCAAGCATAATTTTGTATCTCGCTTGGTGCTCCTGCCTTTCAGACTCACCGGACACTTGTCTGACTTGCTTTATTGATGGCGATGTCTCATGGGTCTGCAAGGTTAACTAGACCCATTGTAGTCGATGATAGTGCTTTATTATTGTGTCTGTAGGAACTCAACCCCAGTGTGGGAATTTGCTGAAAGAGGGGAGGTTACAGAGCTCCAGAATATCATTTACTGGCCTCAGGGCTCCGTGTGCATGTTGGTTTGCGGCGTCTTGTCCTCCCATGGTCATAATGCAGCTTAAACAATGCTATTGTCCGCTTTTGTGCCCTGGAAGCCTGGCGGAAAATGACAATTGACTGAGCTGAAAAAAGTCATGTCATATGGACTTGTAGTGTGCAGAGGTCACTGCCACATTTGAAGAGGGATTTCAGAGTTGGAATAAGCAGGGATTTCTCTTATAAGGTTGTGTTGATGATGAGGATAAATGTGAAAGACATTTCTCGATGTGGAGCTCATTGAATCACAATATTTTCCCCTCTCCAGTAGGCATGGGCCGGCATAAGATTCTAAAGTATGATAACCTTGGATAAAAATATCATGGTATGCTCTAAAATATATTCTTTTTAAATGTTTGGGTAAAAAAACGACAACTTTTTTTCCCCTTTGAACACAATATATCTTTTTTTGAGTAACATTTAAATATTTTGGAGTGGTAAACATGTCAAGCTAATTAATTTAAAAAAAAACTTTGACTTCTGTCGTCTTTGTTAGTTTCAAAACTCAGATTTCTTTGCATTTTAAATCAACATCTTTTGAGATCTTTACTGCTGGAGATACTATTGTCCTAAAAATGTAAAAGAAAATCGTACACATACCTTAGGCACAGGGATAACATGAGGCAGGGCTGTATTAAATCTATTGCATATGACAAAGTATTTCATAAAGGTAATTATAAACTCAGAAATGTTGAACACAGTAAATTACTTAAAACTGTATGATTAAAATCAGTTGAAAAAATTAACTTCTTAACTCTTTTTAGGTTTGTTTACTTATTAGATTCATGTGCATTTCTTAATATATTTCATAATAAATACTATCATAAAATAATTGTGGATTTTCGTAAGACATTTTTCAAAATAGATTGCATACATAATGTGTACACAATGTGAATAAACTTTGCAAAACGATTTAAACTGCAAGCACAAATGTTCTAAGTTAAATTAATATATACTAACTGATGTAGTTTTGACAGCAAATTAATGTGTTCACAATAATGCAAAATATATTGAACATTAAAGATTAATAACACAATAATTGTGTATGACTCACAATATGAGGCGATATGGAGAACAATTCGACTATCTCGACTTGCATGGTGTATAGGGTTGGGCTGATAGACGACACTATCGTCCATCGCCGATGGCCAATAAACAACACGATGCTGAGCCGGCATCGCAATCCATCACCCCCCCACCCCCCCCCCCCCCACCCACCCCCCCCACATACTCCATGACCAGTTTAGCTCATGCAATTCACCTATACTGCGCAGGTCTTTGGACTGTGAGGGAAAAATCCACGAAGAAATGCCAACTGCTCCAGCCAGGACTCAAACCATCGACTTTCTTTCTGTGAGGCACAGTGCTAACCACTGAGCCACCGTATTGCCCCACATACAGTACATGAATGCATAAATAATACATCAACTCACAAAATGCATTATAAATAATAAATTATGTTTACATTGACAAACTTGACAGAGTTAAAAAGCTGACGCTTGGCACTCGGTCAGCACTCTGCGAGCATTCAGCCCTCATGCACACACATCTTACAATTCCCATGTTCTACTCTATGTGAATCAGCGGCAACTTACAGAGAAGCACTGACCTGGTCCTCGGTCTGGTTAATGAGTTTTGCTCTCCAAAGTTTGATGATTTTTCAATAGCCCTCATCATTTGATGATAGTTCTCTGTGTCCTCAATGAAGACTCATCAAAGAGAAATTGATGTACTCAAAATTATAACTGATGTGCAAAATTATAACTTGCCCTTGTGGGACTGGTAACACATGCAATATTTAAATAAAATCTAAAATATATTACATTACATTTAACAATGCACTTTCATTTCTCAAGTCAAAGGCCCACATGGCAGGTGTCTGAACATCACATAAAGTTTGCCAGAACCTGTAATTACCTGTCTGAATTTTTTTGATAATTTCAAAGCAGCTTAAAATTTGAAGAAGGTGGCAACCTCATAATTCTTTGTGTAGGAAAAACACTTAGCAAATGGAGCCGCCTTATACTCTGACCTCTTCTGTGCTGTGTGCCCCCTAAGTATTTTCATTTTACATGCAGTGTTGTCTATAAATGTTGCTGTTTGACCTCATCATCAACAACTTCATTGTTCTGTCACAACCAGATAATTTTGGGTGTTGAACTTTCAGTGCATCCCTAATAAATGGCAAATCAGAGTTTATGAATGACAATGTTCAACTTATAGCAAAATCCATATCATGGCACAACATAATACCAGTAGACATGTTCATGCTGGTATAACCCCGACCCTCTGGTGTGACTTTTAAAGACAGCTAGAAATCCCTGTTGAGCTAAACCATTTTGGTTGGGGCTGAATGTGGGGTTGTTAATGAGGGTATATGGAGAAGATCACATTATTCTCGGAATGAAAGGCTATCAAAGCCACCCAGAATCCCTCTTGAGCTACAGGTTGGATGAGGGTTTCTCTCCAGGTTTTTCCTCAGCAATTTTTGCCAGACGTTTTCTTTGATCCCATCCCCTCCCCACCCTACTCTCCTGTCATTACTCAGATCCAAGGAGCTGCTTCCTTTGGTTTAATTAGACTGCAAGCTCACTTGTTTTCCTCTGAGAGTTGTTGTGGCTGGTCTTGTGAAGAAGCTAGATACAAAAAAAAAAAATGCATCGTGGGTTTGGAATTGAAGATGGATGTGTAATCAATAAAGGGTTGACAGACAAGAAAAGGGCAAGAGAAAAAGTGCAAATGAAATGACCTGGTCACCCCCTGTCGACAGTGTGGCTGAGGCCCCTGCGTATTGGTGATGGAGTAGGGGACACCTTTCTCTTGTGAGTGATTGATTACAGAGCTGGCTTTTCAACCTCCTCTTCCCATCACTAAAGCAATAATGTGGACTTTGTGAGGTGACTGGACCTCCCTGACACCCCCGAACATTCCCCTACCAAGTCTAGACTTGGTTGACACAAACATGACCTTGTCATGTTAGGGTGGGTGACAGCCATCAAGTTTCTTGCTTTTAGAGGGGCAGTGAGAACAAAGTGCACTCGTTGTGATCAGTCTTGTGCTGCGGGACCCTAGGGAAGAACAGAGACTGAATCTTGTTAAATTGATCTAAGGGATCGGATTGCACTTCATTTAAGGCTGATTTATACTTCTGTGTCAAGAGCACGCATGTCCTCCGGCGCAGCTTGCACGTGGTTGCTTAGCCCATGCCCTGACCGTCGCCGATGCTGACACACACCTCTTAAAATGTTACGTCACAACAACGCGTAGCACATACTCTGGGATTGGTCGGCTTGGTAGCGCTGACGAGTGTGGGCGGGACTGAGGGCCGCGTGAACCTGTTGAAGCAAGTGTTTGTAAGTGTCGAGTCCCATAAAGGAGGTCCAGATGGAAAGTTTTGTTTTGTGTTTACCTTATGATTAAAGTTGTTGCAGGTCCGCCAGTTCCTGCCTCAAAGTGAGCGAGTTTGAGCTACTTCTACATTAAAGTATCATTCAGAAAAAACAAAACCCCAGCAACGAAACTTGACACAGAAGAACATAACATACTTCCTGTTAGCGTTCATGAAATGTTCCTGCAGAGCAACACAAACGGCACAAAGAAGTACAATTGCACAACGTGCAAAGCAGGGAAGGTCATGCCAATCACTCAACGCAGAAGTATAAACCAGGCTTTAAAGGGCATTTGGATTCTTGCAGTATAATGTGCTGAATTTGCTGAAGAGGGATTTCTTTTTGATTAATATCCATCACAATCCTTTCAATAACTTCCTCCAAATAAAATAGTTAATCAGATTAATCGAAATGAAATTGAGCAAAAGTTGTGACTGTCATGCAGCTCTTGTCAGAGAAGCACTATTCCCTGAAGGCCAGAGGGCACTCTTGAGCAGAATCTCTAGCTATGCCAAATTTGATTATCTTTGAATCCTTCGGTCTTTCATTATTAGGCAAGTAAATTGTATGCAGTGAAAATGTATTATCAACTGATGCCATTTAAGAAACCTGTGATGTTGTTTAGAGTTGCTGATAAAATTTGCATCTTTATTTGATCTGTTTACTCAGGCATAGGTGAAAGCTGGGAACATGCATCCATATCTGGTTAGGCAATGAAATTCATGTAGGATTAACTGTGTTTGACAATTTCGTTTTAGCAATATTTTCTAAAATGGAATAGAGATTTTCTTGTTGCGTCCTAAAATCTACAATTCAAATGAATGGGAAACGTCCTTGCCTTGTTGCAACTTGATACAAAAAAGGATGTCAGTTGCCTTTAATTGGCATGGTGCTGTCTTGGATTTGTAGTAATTGAAGGTTGTGATCAGTGTTGTCCACTGCCTCTCCACCCTTAGTTTGGCCCATATCTCTGTGTCAGTCAACAGTTCAGCTAAAAAGATGGGATTGGCATGCCAGATTAATGGAGATTACATGCTGCAGTTGCTCACCATGGAATGAATAAATGACCTGCAGGTCCCCTGAGGACAATCAATAAGTCTGGCACAGAACTGGTGCGACGTGCTCATTCTTTGAATGAAGGATTTAGTGTGAATGTCAACTTGAATATATCACTTTAAACATGTTGCTTTATACTTTAATGTGAATTGTTTGGGATAAATGAAATTCAAGTGAATATCACTGTATAGCTAGCACAGTTTCAGGTTTCCCTGATCTATTTTGTTTTGCTGGGTGTTCACATCATTTAAGTATTTATGACAATTAGACAGAGCCAACATTATAGGATCTTAATCGAAACACTTGTGGGATTCTAACTTCCAAAAGTTAATTGACCTTAATAATGTCAATGGGTGAAGAGGATTGCATCTTCCTGGTAGGTCAGACGAGAGAGATTTGCCTCTCTCTGAAATTCCTTTCCCAAATGCAGCTGATGAAATGAAGCACTTTTTCTTACTGAGGTCACAGAGGACTGGAGACCCATTTTTTTCCCCTGTCTCTTTCACTTACCAAACCAAAATCTCTCCATTTCTGCTTCTTTTCTCATTCGGTCTCTTTGTAGGGTATTGACATGGTGCTGAAGACCTCAGTACTTTAGATAAGGTGTGTGAAAGCTCTCAGACTGCCTCACCTCACACTCTCTGTCAGCTGCATGTCACTTGTTCGTGACTGCCAGTGGTAAACACTTTACCCTGTTAGCAAATATGATCATGGGTTGATTTAAAATAGACATTGTATAATGTTGTAAACAGAAGACTTACACTTAGACGGTTCTTGTGTGTGAATGCATCAGAGCATTACAGCTGATTGCGTGTGTGTGCTGTTGCCAATTGAATTGGCGGTCTGGGAGCCTTTTGAAGCTGATGAGAAGCCTGATGAAAGGTCTCCAGGGTCATTCTTAGCCTCTCTCACTTCAGCCCCCTCTAATTTAAGCCCTGCCCCTCTTTAAACTGCCCTGTCCACTGACTGTGGGAACCTGCACCTGTGGCTCCCTCCACCACCACCCCGCTAACCACCCACCTACTTACACACGCACTCTCATGGTGTGTAGTCTTAACATCCCGACAAAACTCCAGTACATGCAAGTATATGATTTAGCTTGTGACGCGTATTGACCCACGCCAGGCTGTCTGTGTTAGCTTATTCACAGCCCGCTATAAATATCCTTGCTATCAGCGAAAGTAGTCCATGATATGGAGGAGAATTACTTGTAGTGAAACATGACGTGCATCTCCAAGGGAGCTTGTTTGGGTGTGTTTTGTGCTGCCATTGCATGTGCTGCTTTTAGGGGTCGGACTGTGTGTGTGTGTGTGTGTGGCCGGAGGAATGTTCTCGGAGTGTCACGAGACTCAGGTTGATGGTGTCTCACAGTGATGGGTTTTAGATGGAGGTCTTTGTTCACTGGTCACCTCCCCCACCAGTCTTTATCCGCATCTAGCCCTTTGGGCAGCTGTCACATAATCCAGCTAATCAGAGACCGAGTGTGTGGGAACAGGACTGTCCCCGTGTTACCGTGTCTCTCTCTCACACACACATACCCTCTCACACGCATACACCCTGACATTCTGACCTTTCTCTTTGGGTATGCGCATGGCATGCTCTGGTGCGCATTGACCTCATGTGCGCGACCAACCGGATCAATCTAGCATATTCATTTACTGATGGAGCTTTGGACCAAATCCACATGTCCAGATAAGCGTGCACACACAACAACACGCATTTCACGTTTGCGCAGATGCTCGCTACCACAAGACCCCACTAATACGCTCTCTCACACCGGCCGCCCCTCGTGTTGGGGGAGGGGAGGAGAGGTCAGAAGCCCAGTAGCATGTCGTGGGATGATCCACGTTCATGTCAAATAATCCATCTTTTTAAGACGCATCTGTTGTACGTCTGCATGGATATGCGGCCCACCCACTCCCAATCCAACCCATCCAGACAGACCTGGTGCTGACGCTAATCCCTGACTGCATCCACCAGACCGTACTACAGCCCCCAGCCTTTCCAACACACACATCCATGCTGTCTGGCTCCGCCCCTCTAACTCCACCTCTGGAGAAGCGTGGGTAAATCTAGCAGGTCGCCTCCATCTGTGTTTTTATGTGTGCATTCATCACTGATTGATTGATTAATTAGTCTACAGCAATCTCTGAAATTGTACTCAAATATAATGTGGGTGTATCTTGCCTTTTGTCAATTTGTCCAGTTGTCTGGTTTAGTATTCTTTGCAACTGTTAATTTATTATTATTATTATTATTATTATTATTATTATTATTTTTTGCCGGGTATTATGGAAATTTCCAGCAGGCAAATGTGTCAGTTGTCTGAGGTGATGCTACCAATGCTAACTCCCCAAAGGACTGTTATCATAAAGAATAATTTACATATGAAAATTATATTTACAATATTTTGGCAAACATTCTAATTCTACAGGCTGATTTATACTTCTGCATCAAGCGCACGTGCCTTTGCGCGGTCGTATAGCCTTCGCCACCTCTCAAAAAAAGTAACTACGGCCCAAATTCCGATTTGTTGCCTATATCTGATCATTTTGCTTGTCTGTTTCTACCTTCTTTAATTGTGAGCCATATCTGATTAATGTATTTACACTTGCCATACAATGTACGACGTTGCGCATGCGTAAAGGCGGGTTCTAGCATCTGCTCCACACTAGTCCTTGGTGTCCTTCACCATTCATAGGAATTTGTGGGTACGAGAGAGATCTCAAGTCTGGTGGGAGCAAATAGTGGTAACTGACCACTTTCTTTCTACATGGTTCCTCTAGTGTTCTTGTTTACCGAGTCGGTGTCTCCACACACGCACTTCCTTCCACATCAATAAACTGTGGACGAGTACCACAATATCGCAAGTTTAATGACATGCATAACGGAATGCCCCAATAAGTCTGAACTATTAACATGATAGTCACATACCCGATTTTTATATCCGATTTATTTCCACATGTGATGGAGGCCTGAAACCGATATCTGAATAACCGAATGCTTGTGTTTTTTTTTCGTGTTTACACGGTCATAAAACAGATCTGATCTGTGTCACATATGAGCAAAAATAAAATGGAGTTGGGTCACATTTAACTGTTAGTGTAAACGTGGCCTATACATTGCAATATTGCCTAGCGCAAGCTCTGTGATTGGTTTTATAGTGCAGACGAGTGTAGGTGGTGCTGAGAGCTGCAAGCTTGATTGAGCGAGTATTTACAAGTGTCAAGTCTCGTGAAGGAGCTCTAGATGGAAACTTTTGTTTAGGGTTTACCTCATAAATAAAGTTGTTGCACGTCCGTCAGTTCCTGCCTCTCAATGAGGGAGTTTGAGCTACTTGTAGCGTTCGGAAAAAACAAAATACCTGCAAAGAAGCTCGACACAGAGGAATATAAAAACCTACTGCCAGCTAGCTATTCGGAAGTGTTATTGCAGAGCAACACAAACCGTATGCAGAAGTATAAATGCACGACTAAGCGCAAGGTCCCGTGGGTCACTAGACGCAGAAGTATGGTCAGCCTTAAGAAAATTAGGTTAGGTCCCTATTCTGTCTCATAATGTTATAACTAATTTGTTTTGTGACTGGACCTGTCCTAAAGTGTTGACATTGGCAGACAAACATGCATTTTTTGTTGCACAAGAGCACAAATTATCAGTCTGTATTCAAAAAATAAACATTGATGACAAGAGACATACATTTAGTACACTTTCATCTTTCACTTGGACCAAAACAAATAAAAAAAAATATATATATATAAGGCTGCTGAGTTGATGTTTGCACTATTAAGTCATGACAGCATATTTGTGTGTTAATTCTACCTTAATAAACTTAGTTATTACATTTATTGCTTTGTTTTTCTGCAATATATTGTGATATGAAAATAACTTCACAAGATGACTCCATTTAGAAAGAATTCACAATTTTAGATTGATTGGGAATATTTTGGGGATAAGTTGTAGGAGAAAATTGGCATAAAATGTAATAAAGAAATCACATGCATAGATGAATACTATTGAACAAATATACAGATTAAATGAACCAAGCTTTATAATTTTCTGAGTCAAACATAAATTCAATCATCATGTGTAAATAAACACTCTACAGTGTTTCTTCTGTAAAACTAATTCAATGCAATTGTTCTTTGCTAAAGATTTTCAAAGATGTACAACTTGGTTTAAATTTGCTTAAAATCTTACACATTCCCAGATCTTAAAAACACATGCAAATAAAAATCATTCATTCATTTTCTTTTCGGTTTAGTACTTTTATTAATCTGAGGTCGCCACAGCGGAATGAACCACCAACTTATTCAGCAAATATTTTACCCAGCGGATGCCCTTCCAGCTGCAACCCATCACTGGGAAACATCCATACACTTTCATTCAAACACATACACTGGGGCTGTGCAATTAATCGAAAATCCAGTTTTGATTTCGATTTTTCGGCTTCTAACGATTATGAAAAACCATTAATCGAGATAAACGATTATTCCATCATATACCTGCCCTTTTCAGTTGTACACATTCATTGCTCTGCAAAGCTCAGTTCCACATGAAAATGACTAAAAGCATGTACTGTAATGTAACGTTTGCAGCACAAGATGCGCATCATTCATATTTTTAAAAGCACGAAAGAGCATGTGCTGTTGTGTGTGTGTATTATAGGAAATACTGTAAAAAAACATCTGTTAAACATCATTTGGAAATATTTATATATAAAAAAATTCACAGAAGGGCGAATAATTTTGACTTCAACTGATAATCGTTTTGAATAATTGTAAATACAATTATGACCAAAATAATTGTGATTATGATTTTTTCCATAATCGAGCAGCCCAACATACACTACAGACAGCACGTCTTTAGACTGTGGGGGAAACCGGAGCACCCAGAGGAAGCCAACGCAAAGACAGGGAGAAGATGCAAACCACACAGAACTGCAAACTGACCCACCCAAGGCTCAAATCAGCGACTTTTATGCTGTGAGGTGATCGTGCTACCACTGCACCCCCATGTCACCCAAATGAAATTCTTTTACTCTAATAGTTTTGAACTGTGAAACCATTAGGTCTGAACTCTAATAGGTCTCAACTGTTCTAACTGGTTATTATAATCCTAGCGTGATGTTGCAGATCCTGTGATGTGACTATTGCATACTCTGACATTTAAATATCAATGCTGAAACAATGTATTGTGCAGCTCTGCTTTTCAAGATATACAAGCTGTTTTTCAGTTTAATGAAGTTTCATAATGGCTCATAATCTTAATTTACTTGTTTAATATTTTCATAATAAACTATGGAATTTTTATAGCGTGTAAGTGTGTATAAACAGTCTATACCAATCAAAGTTAATCTAGATGGTCTCTCGGATGTCAGAGGAGCATTAAGAATGTTTCCAGATTTAGTTTGAGCATTCAAGGTGCGGCTGGAAATCTCTCCCTCCCTCCCTCCATCACATGGGTAACCTAACCTTACTCAACTGAAACACTGCCCGCTGTCATTAGAGAGGACTGTAATGGAGCTTTAGCATCTCTGTCATTTCATTAGCTCTGCTTGCTTAGGCAAACATCACTATTTCTATTGCTCATACTTGGTCAAGGGCTTGAATAAAACTCTTACTGAGTATTTTATTTACATTTAACAGACACCTTAATTCCAGAGTGCAATAACACTACTTAAAGTGTCTGCCACCATTTTTTCTTTTTGGATTTTTTAGCGGAGGTGTGCCGTTTCTATGTCCTATTTCACCTTGAGCATATAAAACAGGTCATGTACATTTGGAGGAGCTACCTGACCCATATCTGTCAACCTGGGTCAGTTAGCAACCACCTAGAATACCCTGAAAATAGGGGTAAGATTCTTTTGGGACTGCACAATCCAATCTGATTCTGGGAGTCGTGATTTGATTCCAAGATTATTCTTAATTTACACATTTTCCTATTCCTTCTGCTGCATAAAATATATCTTTCAGACTTCACATTTTGACCAGAATTGGTGTTGCAATGATTTTGTTTTTGATTGGAATCTAAGTGTGACAGCACTGCCATACTAAAAAAGATTCATTTTATCAACAAGGTTCTATTCAGCTTGAACAAGCTCTTAATTTTAAAATGCCAGATAATAAAGAGCAGCTCTTATATCAAAAATATAGCATTGTATAGGTTTTAACTTGTTTATAACCTTTATTCAATTTCAAAGAAATGCAAAAAAGTGTTTGTTAAAATAAAATTTGTTTATTTATGTATAGATTATATTGGAATTGCTTTTAGGTCAGAGCCACAGAGAACTAGTTAAAACAAAGTTGGACTCAATGCTTCATTCATTTGCAACGCTTTTATTTTCATTCACCGTCCGCATTGGCAAGACACAAGCCATGAGTGATATACAGTTCTAGAGGTTATATGCAGAGCTATTGTTTCTTCCCATACCGATAAGCTTCCGGTGAACGATTAATGTAACTTTTAATTTGATACAGTTCCTTTTACAGTAGCAATGTTGTAATGTACTTCAAATACAATCAGTTAAATAGACTTCAGCGTTCATTTAGTTGTTGAAGCGTAAACAGAGATGAAAAGTCATTTACATGTATGCGCCCCTCAGGATCAGCAGGCGAGCGCAAAAACACCATTGAAAATGGAGTAAAATAAATTTTAATATTTTAACAGACATGGCATGGAAAAATGTCATTTAATGCAGTGTTTGACCCAATTTCTGGCGTATATCATTTAGGCAGTGAAGATCGTTGATTTGTTTTTTTTTTATTTTTTTTGTTTTTTTTTGTTTTTTAAAACAGACCTTAAACGTGCCAATTTTGTAGTGACATACAGTTCACCAGAAGCGTTTGTCCAAGGTTACTGACAAATTAAAAGTCTTCTTGCATGCTTCTGCATATACAGTATGGTAGTTGGTGTCCTTGCATCACTTTATTGCCACACTGTCTGTTTTCTGTCATGATTTGAAAGATCTACGGGAACCACTGCATGCACTTCATCTAAAGACACTTGTTCTCGTTTTGCCATGCTGCCTGTAATTTGAACAACAGACACTGGACGAGAAGCGCTTTGCCGTGCCACATCTTAAACATCCCATAGGTTTGTCCAAATGAAGTGAGTTTGGCAACATGTTTATGCGCCTGTCAACACTTACTGTATGTTTCTGTTTCTAGCTCGCACCAATGCAGGTCAGCACCATTGTGATTTAGTTTGAATACAGAATTTATTCAGAACTTTTGAGAATTGCTTCATAATTGTGAGAAAGAATCGAAATGCATCAATGAATTTTTTGTTTCCCACCTCTACCGAATGAACACACGAGAATGCCCAATGTTTCAGTTAGAACCACCACAATCCGCATAGTAATGTGCAATATATTGAACTATGTATGGGTTTTTGTGTGTGCGCGTGCACACCACCTGGACATTGTCCCAAAATAGATTCATGAGGGATGTTAACAGCACTTTTACATTCTTACAATTTTTTTTTTCCCGAAATTAAAAGTACATAAGGTGTAAGTCTACTTGTTGTGTTTTCAGAATTGTTATTGAATTTATTGAATTTGAATTGATTGAATGGGATAGCCCCTTGAGATGAACCATCTCACTTTCGAGGGGATCCCTAAGAAGTACAAAATGTATTGTTATGTATTTTCTCCTAATGTTATTCTCTCTCTTTCTCTCTTAGCGATCCTACACACTCATCCTTGAAGCTTGGGACTGGGATAACTCCACTCAGAACAGTGAGTATTCGTCTGTAAACCCAATATGATTCACTGTTGCTGGCTGCTGTAACCTTTCTGGGTTCCATTTTTTTATCTTTTATTTTTTTGCTCGTAGTGGCTGTAGAGAGTTGTTAGCACTTTAGTGGATGACTTCATTTATAGGTGATGAAGCCTGATCCTTGACGATAAGATGAAAGTGTTGAAGCTTCCCCCGTGATGAATTTACAACATGTCAGGGGTGAATTTGTTTTGGCGTGTCAGGGTTTATCGGTCCCGAATAGGGTTATTTAAGGACCTTGTTATGTGTATTTACTGTGAAAGTTGTCAGTTTTCATGTTGGCATTTAGTGGGTTGGAGGTATGCGTTAGGTTTGATATTTTTAACCACACTAAGCAGGGGCTCATAATTTTTGACAGATATATTGGCTGGATGTGTTGCTTACCCAAGAATCATTACCTGAGCTTCCAAAGCATTCCAGAGCAGGGAAACTCGCACAGATGCGTAGTTTGAGGCTCAAACAAGCACAATCTTGCATCTTCCACACATGCTTCAATAGTGCACGCAAGTCCACCGAGATTTCCCAATAAATCGGATCATTTGAAGACCTCTGTTGGCTGTAACCGCTCTGTGAAATGTCCTGAGGATCTTGAGTGTTGTGTCATACAAATAAATTATGGTTACGAGTTCTTGCCAGACTGTCAGATTGACAATGTTCGATTGTTTAAAACATTACTTGATTGAAATTGTAAACCTTGATCATATCTATAAGCAGAGTAGCAATTATGTTTAGTTGATTTAAGCCCAAATGTGATGAAATTATTATATCAATTAGAGGCACAATCTTGACTTGCAACTACAGTTCTTGAGGGCTACCAACATGTAAAGATGTTGGGGAATTAACACGGGCACCATAATTCCACAGCTGTATCCTGTTTTCTCCCTCAGCTTTTGTCTGGCTTGAGGAATTGTCGGTAGGAAAGGGTCAGGCGAAGGAATTCTACATATGCAAAAGAAAGGTGAACGCTGGTAAAACGGGAGAGACGGAGGGGGAGGGGCTGGCTTTGATCTAAGGATGTGATCTGTAAAATTACTGTATATTTCAGTGTCTGTAAAAATTCCAAATGCAAACACACACCTCACCCTCTGCTTGAAGTCATTACGTCCTGTTTTTCGTTTTCATCTTTGGAAGGACTTCAGCCTGAAACAATGGCCCAGAGTACACTCATTTGACTCGCTGTGCGTTCACAATAAAAGCGGCGAGAGCAAAGTAGCTGGAAGTCTTTTTTTTTTTTTTTACAATGGGAGCCGGTGGCAATAAACAGTGAGGAGGACTTTTCCAGTGTGGCCGCGAGGAAAGTTGAAATCAAGTCAGCTTTATGGTAATGAGCTATGATGCCCGTTTCCACTGAGTGGTACAGTACGGTACGGTTCGCTACGGTCACCTTTTTTCAAGCTTGCGTTTCCACTGCCAATGGTGCCCTTTTGGTGGGTGTGGTGTATGACAGAAAGTGTCAGTCAACGTCATTTTTAATCAAGGAAATGTCAAAGTATGGTCTAAGCAAAGCAATGTCATTTTTTTTTTGTTTTTGGTTGCTGAAACAATCAGTTGCTTAGTTTTTTTTCTGTTTCTCTTTTGTTTTTTTTTGTTTCACTCTGGCGTTCGTCCTTTTCTGAAAGGATCGTCTGATGTCAGAAGCACTTCAATAATCACATGCATGTTATTATCATCAGCTCAAGAAGTTTGTTATTTCAAATGTAGATGTGTGGCTCAAATATAGAACCGCTCGCGCTTTAGACGGTTAACAAATACGGGGCACAGGATAGATTCTGCTCTTCTTCTTGCCTTTTGGCTGTTTATCAAGACGACAACAAGATTTGTTTAAGCTCGGGTCGACCATGGCTCGTAATTATGTGTATATATTATTATAGTGTAATGTCTCGGGTGTGTATTTAAAAATGGCTATTCCTTTGCTTTCATTCTCCTGCTTGTGCACGAGCGAGTGACTTATCTCTGTAGACCAATACAGTTCAGCTGCACGTCTTGCTCCTCCTTTTGGTACCCTTTTGTTGTGCTAGTTATCCTATCCAAAAGGGTACCCAAATAGAATGGTACAGTTCGCTTTTTAGTACCTTTTGACAGTGGAAACGGCCATAAAAGCGTACTGTACCACTTAATGAAAACGGGCCATTGAAGTTCACCGCTTGAGAGGATTCCAGAGAACACAGTCCTGTGAAATTGGGTTCCGACAACAGTTTTAGAGTTTATTGTAGTCACTGGATTTCCAGTTATGGATGATTTCTTACAGGGACATACATTTTAAAAAGTTACTTGTTAGTTGATGTGCAATAATGTTGTATATATTTTTTTGTTAAAGCAGGAATCTCATGCTTATTATAATGACAGTACAAAACCACAACACAAAGCCACATCACACACAGCAACTTGATCTTTCATAGTTAAATTTGATCAACGCTGATTCACACTGAAAACAGAAAGCATGTTTTTTTTTATTTAACTGATTTGCTGCAATGGCCCTTTTAAAAATGGAATTAATGTAGTAATTTTTGATGCTCTCACTGGCAGGGCAGTAGTGGCAGACAGCATTGTGGCCAGGGCGGCCAGTGAAAACTTTAATTCTCTTGTCGCCTTCGATGTAAACGTACAGTCACTCATTTGAGGTGACTCGGCCATCTTGTAGGCCTCTTCTGAGTTTATTCATCTGGAATACACTTAGCATGACTAGGCAGTGCACCCGGAGTTGAGGTAGCATGTAGTTGATTTGTTTGTTATTTAAATGTGTGTAAATTAGGCATGGAAAGAGAACAGTGTTCAGGGTATACCACGGTTTGGAAAAGTCAAGGTTATAAAAATGCTGAAATTTTCTACTATACCATTCTTATGATATTTGTAAGATATTTTATTTACCTTTTTTATTAATGTTTTAAGGAGAAAGGTATCTTCTGCAGAAAAGGTCCCCAAAGGTGCCATTTTAAACTGTAAAGAAATCTGTGTTTTAGAAACGAATAAAGACAGCAGGAGTCAAGGATTTATTTTGATTATTTAGCCTGATATGTTTACTGCTACAAAGTACTTTTAAATGTTTCTCAAAATAAAATATATTGTGTTCAAAGGGGAAAATTTTTTTTTGTTTTTTCCCAGACATTTAAAAAGAATATATTTTAGAGCCGTAATCACAATACCGTGAAACCGTGATATTTTTTTCCAAGGTAATTGTACCGTCAGATTCTTATATTGGCCCATGCCTAGTGTAAACGTATAAACTCAGTTTACATATTAATTTCATTAATAGTATTGTATAATATAAAAATATTAGCATTTTTGTACTGTATTTATATGAATGGTTTATTTTGAATGTGATTAATCGTTTAACAGCACTAATTATTTCATCATTTATTAAGGATATATGATTTATTATAAATGAGGATTTAGGCTTACAGTAGTATTCTCCTGACCAACTGTAAGCAATGGTGACCATTGATCAGAAATGCTTGAAACTGACCAGCTCCCTTTGATGATCTGGAGCACCCTCATTGACTTGGCAGGGCTCTGTTTGAGACAGTGGCTTCATTTATCACATGAGCCCATAGTAGAGTAGGCATGCCAAACATTAATGATCTTGTCATAGAGAGAAAACGCTGCCAAGGTCTGTCTGATGCGACTATCTGCAGTCTGTACTCACTCAAGGCTTGGCAACAAAAGCATCCTCCTCTCTCCAATGCCGTTTGATACTACTTGTTTAGTATGCAGTGTGAACGCTCAGAGCTGCCGCACCTCTTTTCTTAAACCGGACACGTCTCCACGCCTCCTTGTCTGTCTGTCAGAAACCCAAGGGCAAAAAATATCTCTCTCATTCCTTTGCTGGGGCGAATAAAGTTTAGCCTGGACACTTGGAGAAGTTGTTCTAGTTGAACCGATAAAATTAGCAAGCATACATTTTTCATCGATGCCTGAAATGATCTGTCAGAGTGGTTCACATGTGTACGTGTTCCCCGTAGGGCCCTGCAGGCCGCAGGAAAAGTCCTGTAGCATTGTTTACTCTGCAGGAAGGGCTCAGGACTGCCCAGTGTTTAGACATTGGGCAGAATGGGCCGGCAAAAGCTCGCTCCATTGTTCTTTATCTGGAAGCGCCAGGGCTATTTCTGTTTTTGTTGCTTAATTCGGTCGACATTGTCAGGGGACGGGGAGGAAGGTATGTGTATGTGCGCCCCGCATGTGTGTTTGCAAGAGGAGAAAGACGCGGACGCGCTGTCCGCGTCGGGACAGAGGAAATCGCAGGCCCCCCGTTTCCACCGTGATTGTTCACCGTCTCCGATCCCACTGCGATAAAGATTGCTTTCTTTGCAGAGAGGCTGGGAAAGCTTGGGAAAATGGAGCTCTTAATGTGAACGCTAACCGCTCTCAGTAGCAGGAGGGATTCGTGCTGAGGGTCCGTGTCCTCGTGGACCTGGACAATGTACTTGATGATTAGGACTAGGGTGGGATACAAGTCTTTCAAGGACGGCTTGGGCTAAGAGCTGAAAGTCGCCAGCTATGGAGACCAGTGGCTTCCTCTGCCTGCTGCTCTTGCCCAGATCTCCCTGGTAACAGCAGTCAAACTCACACCCCTCCCTCCGGCCAGACATCAGTGTTTTTATTAGAACAACTCCATTTTTGACTACAACACACGAGAAATTGCTTGCACAAGCTGCTGCAATGATGATGAGGTGCTTTAATGCAGTTGATAAGAGTGTTCGATGTGTGTTTAGATAGTTGTGGTGAGGTTACTGTCCAAACCCTTAAACGTTTTTAGATTTTGAACATTTTATCACCTCATCTCACACCTCAGGCCCTACAGTATAATACATGTAAAAATGATAATTGCTGACAATTTAAAGAATAGGTCTCAAACTCAAGGTTGGAGCAAAACTGTGCAGAGCTGCGACCCTCCAGAAATCAGTCAAGCACAATTAATCAATTAATCAAGGTCTTCAAGACTACTAGAGACTATTAAACAGGTGTGAGTTGGAGCTAAACTCTGCAGAGCTGTGGCCCGTCAGCAATTGAGTTTGAGACCATTGTTTTTAAGGGATAGTTCAACGAAAACTGAAAATTCTGTCATCATTTACTCATCTTTTACTTGTTTGAAACCTTTGAGTTTCTTTTGTTGGACACAAAAGAAGATATTCTGAAGAAAGCTAGAAGCTTGTAAACATTAGCTTTGTGTCCATCCAAAGATTCAAATTAAATTTATGTGCAAAGATGGATTATGCATAAAAGATGTGCAATTAAAGCAGCGTTTTCTATCCAATGAGTCAAAGAGAACAAAATTGTCACTCCCTGATAAACTGGCGTCAAAAATCAACCGTAAAAATGGAATTGGCAGCAGTAGGAGAATCTGTGTGAATCTTTTCTTCGTTTAATAAATGACTTGCATCTCAGAAGACATTGCCGACATGTAATAAACCAATAGTGGTGGTAGAAGGCGTGAGATGTGGAGTACAGCCGCTCTTGACAATTAATACTGAAACGGTTAAGGTTTTTTTATGCTGCGTTCACACCAGACGCAGAAGAATTGTCAAGCACGAGCAATTTACATGTTGAGTTGATGCAAAGACGCAAATAGACATCCTGCAGCGTGATATGCACGAATAAGGTGGTGGAATGATGCGACTCGTTCAAGTTGGTAAGTCTGAACTTTAGCGGACATTCAATTCACGTTAACCAATCAGGAGCTTTCTCTTTTAGGGGCAATTCTCTTGACTGAAGGACTTTTGTAGCTGAAGTGTTTTTCTTACAGTGAAGATGTTCATTTTCGAATTGACTTTAAAATCTTGATGTTAACATTCAAAGCCATCCACAATCTCGCCACTCCATATTTGTCTGCCCTCATCCACATTTCTGTTCCTTCTCGCACCCTACAATCTTCTTCCTCTCTCCACTTGTCTGTTCCCTCTTCTCGCCTTTCAGCTATGGGCAACAGAGCATTTAGCCGCTCTGCTCCGCGGCTTTGGAACTCACTACCACCTGCCATCAGAAACATTGACTCCCTCACACTGTTCAAATCAAGACTCAAAACCCACTTATTTAAGATGGCTTTTAATACTTAATTTTATCTGCACTATTGCTGTGTATATTTTATTATGTCTCTTGTTGTTTTATTGCTCTTGTTGATTGTACGGTGTCCTTGAGTTGCTAGAAAGGCGCCTTTTAAATAAAATGTATTATTATTATTATTATTATTATTATTATTATAAAGCACAGTTTAAACATAACATATTTAATAACTAATTTTTAATAACTGATTTTTTTATCTGTGCCATGATGACAGTACATAATATTTTACTAGATATTTTTCAAGATCCTAGTATTCAGCTTAAAGTGACATTCAAAGGCTTAATTAGTGTAACTAGGCAAGTCATTGTATAACAGTAGTTTCTTCTGCAGAAAATCTAAAATATATGTTGTTTAAGGGAACTAATAATATGGAATTGTTAAAGTAGGTTTTGAAATATTTAAACCTGCTTTTATTCTAGCCAAAATAAAACAAATAAGCCTTTCTCCAGACGAAAAAAATATTACAGGAAATACAGTGAAAATGTGTGTTGTGAAGTGAATTTGATACGCGAATGAATCAAGTAAACCCAAAATGTTCATGCATCTATTTACGCACGAATAGGGGAATTTATCCGTGCGTAGCATGTGGTGTGAACACAGCATTAGAATGACCAAAACAACATATCAGATGTTTTACAATGTGCTCAGCCTGCTGGTTTGTCCGTTCACACACATTTTTTTATTATCACATGATCTCTTACAACAAAATCACTTTACCATTTTTTTAATGTCCATACTGGAAAATGTTTGGTAAAAGTGTTTCCATTATGCGCATCTTTTATTTATTTTTTGTCCTACTCAGTTATGTGCATATGTTTTTGATGCGCATTTTCAAAATTTGTTTTTATTTTTTTATTTTTTAAGGGCATATCCAAAACGTGCAGAACAATAGTTGGATAGAAACATAGCTAATGACTATCTGTTTGTCCTACTATGAAAATCAATTGTTCCAGGCTTTCAGATTTCTTAAAAATATCTTCATTTTTATTTATCGGAAGAAATAAAAGTTTGAACCCACTTAACGGGGAATACATCATTTTTATAAATTTCATTTTCATCTGAACTATCCCTTTAACAAGACGATAGGTTGAAATGAAAACCCGCTGTAGTGATAGCTAATAAATTACTTGATTTCAGATGGTTAACTGAGAGCCCTTTGTTTTGGCAGTGGTGTCATTCATGTGTGAGTGTCTTTTTGTTGTGCAGTGATTTGTCTGAATGGATTTGTGAGGCAGGAAGCTGGCAGAGAAAGGACAGTGTGAGTCACTAGCGAGTTTATAGCTTTAAATCAGGGTCTGTCCTGTCTGCTGTCTTACAGCTGATCTACATTCACCCATTTGCCATCACAGTGTACTGGTTGTGTAAATGAGTTTTAGCTCTGTCTCACACATGGGGATTAACGGGAAAAGTAAGTTACGTGTTGTGTATTTGTTGTTTCATTTATTAGGTAATATATTGCTACATTTTCTTGTATTTAACTATGTTAAAATAGCAAAATAAACAGTAAATGTTAATTGCTAATTTGTCGTCATGACCCATACCTAGAAAGAAATAAGGTTGTATATTAATTAATTATTTCCTTTTTCTGCAGATGGTGAAGAAAATTTGATCGAACGGCACATTCACGCAAGCATGGTAAACCCCGGCGACCACTGGCAGTCCATCCGGCACCCTGGCATCACGGCCCACATTGAGTACCGCATCCGCGTCAGGTGTGATGAGAATTACTATGGGAGTAAGTGCAACAAACAGTGTCGCCCACGAGATGACTACTTCGGTCATTACCGATGCGATCCATCTGGAAATATTGTGTGTCTTGATGGCTGGATGGGAGAGGACTGTCGGACAGGTGGGTGACGTTGACCATCTTTGTTTTGTGCTTTGCATTTTAGTTTTAAGTTATATACATTCATTCATTTTCCTTCGACTTAGTCCCTTATCAGGGGTGGCCACAGCAAAATGAACCACCGACTATTCCAGCATATATTTTACACAGCGGATGCCCATCCAGCCGCAACCCAGTAGTGGGAAAAAGTAATGAAGAAAACATGGATAATATTCATACTTCAAGTTCAAGTTCTTTGTTATTATTTTGTCTGTGTAAAAACACGTGACCAGTGTTTTCAATACTGTTACATACATTGTAAAAATTATATGTTCAATTAGTCCTGACAGCATATGTTTTTAGGTTATGGTAACTTATTAAAATAAGTTAATCATGTTCTAATGTAATTTTATAAGTTTTGCAAGCTGTTTCAGATCAGTTTAACACAATATAAGTTCAATGGACTCATAAGGTTAAGGCCACCAGCATTGTTTTTATAGTGTATTATACTATTAACGATACTATTACAGACTAAGTAGATGAAGCAGCAATACAGGCTATCTCCTTGAAAATGACAATGTTTAATTCCTCTTGAGGACTTGAAACCTACAATTAATTTGTTCATAAACAAAACATGGCAAAGGGAATGGGACAACTGCATTAATAATAAATTACTTGAAATTAATGCAAAAAAAAATAAAAGACTCTTTATTATAGTTTTGAGACCAGGCATGATCAAACTATCTATACTAGATGTTGAATTGGACATTCTAGGTTGACTCATTTGTATTTACTGAATAAAGAAGCACCAGCTAAATGTAATTACTGCCAGGCTGCTCTTACCGTAAAACATATTTTGTTGGAATGTGGAATTTGAATACCATTAGACAACATTACCACCAGGAAGAATCTTAAATTATTTATCAAAAATTAAACAGAAAAAATATTTAATTTTGAACTTTTTGTGTACATTTAATTTATTTCTATCTTATATATATTTGTCTAAGTAACTATTTATTGTAATATGAATTTGTTTTTATCATTTAATATTTTTATGTGTATGCATTTTGGCATGAAATTGCCATAAGTTGCTAATGTGGCAATAAATAAATAAATTAATTAATTAATTACATACTATGTATTCATAAATAATTGTACTAGGTTTTTTATTGTTTATTTATTTTAGCTTTTGTAATTTTTGATTCAATAGTTTGTTTTTATTTATTTTAATAATGAATTGTATTTACATTTTTGTGTTCTATTTCAAGTAATTTCAACCAAAATGAACATTTACTCACTTTACTCTCTCTCAAGGGGTTTTAATTTCAAACCTTTATGAATTTCTTTTTTCTATCGAACCCAAAAAATATATATTTTGAAGAAAGCTGAAAACCTGTAACCATTGAGATTCCTGCTTTCTGCAAACATTCTGCTTTTGTGTTCAATCGAAGAAAGCAACTCAAACAGGTTTGAAATAAATAAATGGTGAGTTCACCTTTGGGTGAACTATCATTTTTGTTAAACGGTAAACTTGTTGTTTCAAATTATGCAAGTGAGTTTGGCCATCACAGCTTCTTATTCTAAAGTGTTCAGCATATATAAGTACACCCCCCACAAATCTATCTTTTAAATACCTATTTTTAATCGGAAGCTATACAATGTTATATTTGTGCATATACATATGGAATCTAATCTAACAAATCTGAAGCTTATCTAACAAAATGACTTGCGATAACGGTCCAAAAACTAGTACACCCAAACTTGTATGTTTTAGAAAAATATTAAATACAAATTTTAAAAAGAGGAAAAATGAAAAATTTATTTGAAATTTGGTATTTTTTTTTTTCACAATATTTTGCTTGAATTTAATTATATTATCTTTCAATTTCTAAATATGTTTGGTGACTAAAATAGTATTTTAATAAATATGTATGTTTAATAAATCTGTTTTGTTTAAATGAACCAAAATACACTGAATATATTCTCTCAAAAATGGATGAAAATATTCATTTTTAAAATGGGGTGTACTTAATTATGCTGAGCACTGTACAGTGAAAATAATGGAAATCAATTTAGAAAATTAGCAGTTTAATGAAAGGTCAAGCCTCCCCAATATCTTACAAAGCATTATTAGCCACATTGCCCTTGATGAAGGATGACGGCTGAACTAGGGCTGACAAATGTCTTGAAGTGTACATCGAGACGAACCCTGTTAAATCTGGCTCTTTACCACCCTGTAAAGAGACCTGCTGCTATCAGTGTTTTCACAGCCCTGCGATCTTTGCTTCTCTGCCTGGAGGTGAGATTGTGTTGTAAACGACACCTCTGGAGTCACACTTTCCATTAGCTCAATTAATCTGGGTGATGCTAGGGTTTTTGATTTCTTCAACCCATCACTGCAGGCAACCTAAACACCTTTCTTTTCCAACACTATAAGTCCGTATGTGTGCATATACACCACTAAAGAAAGGCAGTAAATCACCAGACACCATCTTAATGAGGGAGGGTACGAGTAGGTGGGCGTAGCAGGGATGGACGGGGGCAAGCGCATGTGTGTGTTTGAGCAATAAAGTTGTCTTCTGTCACGGCGAGCATGATGAATTTATCTTGTCGCACTTGTAAGGCAACACAAACAAACAAGACTGACCTCTCCTCCCTCCTCCCCTCTCTTTCTCTCTCAGCGATCTGCAAGCAGGGCTGTAATCTGATTCACGGAGGCTGTGCGGTGCCTGGAGAATGCAAGTAAGTGTCTGAGCATCATTTCATGGTCGGTTGGCCCGGCTAATCTAGCTCCTTAATTTCAGCAGGGCCATATGTGCTCATGCTGATAAGGTCTTTTCATTTGTTTACCTTGCTATTAATTAATTAGCGCAGTGAGGACATTGTTTGCGCAAGCAGTTTTTGTTTATTGTGCTTTTTTAAAAATCATGCTGTAGCGTTAAAAAGTTATTATTTGATTGTCATTTGATTAGATTAAATACTTGAAGGCGTCACTAGCACTGTTGTTCATGCTCAAAATGGATAGCTAACCAAAAACTAAACAAAAAAAATATGATAAACACTTTATAGCCTCCATATTGCCTCAAATGCATTTTCAATTATATTTAAAGGGTCACGAAACACCAAAACACATTTTTTGTCGAAACACATGTCGAAAAGTCAGCGCGCCCAAATAGACACTCCCACACCATGCCTCTTTTCTTTCTCCGACACTCCCCCCTAAACAAAGCTGGACACGCCCACTTTCCTTACTTTTTCCAAAGTAGAGGTCTGAAAACACCCTGCTGAAACGAGATGGTTTCATGGCCCTTTAAAACAAAATAAAGACTTTTGGATCACACTTTACAATGAGGTTGCAATGTTTACAATCTTAAAGATTGCCAGTGCAGGAGAAAGAGATTAACATTAATTTTGGGTGAAACACATAAGCAAACACACAATATCAACAAGTGAAGGACAAAATACCAAGACTAACTAAATGCAATGAAGTGAGTTTATTTACAAAAATAACGATAATAATAAGTGCAAAAATATGTATATGAAAAAAAACAGTAAATATTTACAAAAATATATTGACAGACAACAAATGGGAAACAAAATGTTTGAACAGATAGATGAAGGAATTGGAGAGATGACATGCGGGCGGCATCCAAGCAATAAAAATAAATGAAACAAAACAAGCCATTCTACTGGCCCAACCTCTACCTTAACTATCCAAAAGAAAAATATATCAATATAGAGAAGAAAATCTACACTAAGGTAAGAGAAAAAGCCTAGTGTGTCTAACAAAAGTCATATATAAAGCCTACGTGTGCACAATGGATGTCACGCATCATTCTTACCTGGCCCACTCTCCAACCTCAGATGTGTGTAACACTGATGGTAGACAAATGGACAAATAATAATAATAGACAAATAAAAGTGGACGTATACAGTACCAAACTGTAACACACACTGAAAACGAACACATCACAAAAATGTAAGTGTCCCGAGGGCCTGAGTAGCATCCTGTCATCACTTTTATGCCACTCAGTGGCGTAGCGGACAGGCCCGCGTGATTAGGGGGCCCCACGTCGTCGCGATTTTTAATAATTGAAAATCCAGGAACCGCAATAATCAAACTATTGGGAACAACTGTGGCCGGAACCAAAGTTTACAGGTCTGTGTTCTCTGAATTCCGCTCAAGCGGTGGACTACTTCATTCTGATTGCTTGCCGCCGAACCGCGTCATAGCCAATGAAGATGCGCCGCTGTTTCTCAACGCCGGTTCTCGTTAAAAAATGAATGACTTCTGGCTACTTTGACGCTCTCGCCACTTTCGGTTTGTGATCGCTCCTCAGTTTGTGAAGGATTCCCCGCGTTGTCACGCCACCCCGCCTCCTTTCTCCGCTCCTCAATTTGTGACATAGATATATGTACATAAGATATCGCATAGGGACCCTGAGCATGCGTCAATAGCGCCGCCACATTGGTACAGTGCTCCCAGGACAAATGTCATTCAACCGCACTAGTCAGGACAGTGTTATTACGTGAAGATGCTCGACTTAAGCGCTGTCTACGAGTGTAGTAACGAGAAAACAAAGCACAAAGGCAGAACATTTCATAGGATTAAGTTTTTTACGTTTTTGTATGTTTTGAAATTTGTGCTAAACAGGTCACGTTATTGACACTTACTGCATTCACCATAAGGCAAAGTAACACCAACTCGCACTAAACACTCGGTTTATGCTAGGTTTGTTGAATAAATCAGCAAACAATGCAAAAGAAATATGACAAAGAGATGCTGCACTGCCAGAAACTTGTATTATTGTCGGCTAGCGAACGAGTCGTTCATAACGGAGATTCAATCACAAACGAATCGCTCCCTCCGTCAGTATGAGAAGTGAAAGCAGGAGAGGAGGTGTGTTTCAGCACATGATTAGATCAAATTTAACAGGGAGAGTGAATAGTACATTTCCATACACACAAACACAAGCTTTTTGTCAGGAATGCCCGTGCGATAAGTGATCCATCAATGTAGAAAAGTGGTCAAATAAACATTTTCATAATTAAAAAAAATGCATACTTGGGGGCCCCGTCGGTGATCCCTGCAGGGGGGCCTCCGCATTTTGCGCTACGCCACTGATGCCACTGTGGCAGCGGCTGGATTGGAGACCATGTAATAACGTCAGAGAGGGACACTGCAAACAGCTGGGCAGCGTGAGCCAACAGGAGCCACTGTATAAATCCAACTGGGACAAGAGAGAGAGAGAGTGCTATTGAACTATTGAAAGAAAAAAAGTAATAGCCACACAACACAGGAATGTTTTAGTTAATGCCAAACAAGTTGTTTACTAACAAACTAAGACGGAAGAATACTAATCATTTACTAATGCAATATTAAAATTCAAGTTCTTGCAAGTTAACATTATTAATGTACTGTGATTTAAAAAGAAACTAGCAATTAAACAACTTTATTTCCATTAACTGGCATTAACAAAGATGAATAAATACTTTAATAATTGTATAGTTCATTGTTTGTTAATGTTAGTAAATACTTTAACTAGCATTAACAATACAGCATTTTTAAAACTGTATGCATTGTATACATTTAAATGTCAATTCATCAAAACTTCTGACAGAACTGTTGAACAGTCTCACTGCAACTCACACCGTTGAAAAGAGCTTTGGGTTTACGACCATAAACAATAAATACACTATATAGGAAACACACTTTACAACATATTTTGTGTTCTCTACACACATTCACCGCCCACTTTATTAGGTCCAACTGCAGACTGGTTTGAGCTGGTAGAAAGGTAACAGTAACTCAACTAACCGCTTGTTACAACCAAGAAATGCAGAGGAGCATCTCTAAATGCACAACATGTCGAACCTTAAGGCGGATGGGCTACAGCAGCAGAAAACCACACTAGGTGCCACTCTTGTCACCCAAGAACAGGAAACTGAAGCTACAATTCGCACAGGCTTACCAAAATTTTACAACAGATGACTGGAAAAACATTGCGTGGTCTGATGAGTCTCAATTTCTGCTGTGACATTAGCATGGTAGGGTCAGAATTTGGCATCAACAACATGAAAACATGGATCCATCTTGCCTTGTAACCTCAAAGGTTCAGGCTGGTGGTGGTGTAATGGTGTGGGTGATATTTTCTTGGCACACTTTGGGCCCATTAGTACTAATTGAGCATTGTGTCAACGCCACAGCGAACTTGAGTATTGTTGCTGACCATGTCCATCCCTTGATGACCACAGTGTACCCATCTTCTGATGGCTACTTCCAGCAGGATAACGCTCCATGTCATAAAGCGCGAATCATCTCAGACTGATTTCTTGAACATGACAATGAGTTCACTCTACTCAAATGGCCTCCACAGTCACCAGATCCTCAATCCAATAGAGCACCTTTGGGATGTGGTGGAACAGGAGATTTGCATCATAGATGTGCAGCGGACAAATCCTGATGCTATCATGTCAATATGGACCAAAATCTCTGAGGAATATTTCTAGTATTTTGTTGAAACTATGACCTGAAGGATAAAGGCAGTTCTGAGGGCAAAAGTGGGTTCAACTCGGTACTTGTAAGGTGTACCTAATAAAGTGGCCGGCGAGTGCATGTGCATTGATCAATATTTCTATGCTGGCTAAATGATGACTAAATTAAATTGGTTCATTCTGTAAAAGGATCATATCTTTTCAGACATTAACTGCTCAGTTTATATGGATTACTTTAAAATTCTCTTTTTGAAAACTTGGTCGAATGACAAATTAAGTTTTACTAAAATTTGTGTTTTGAAGATGGTAAAATGTACAAGTTTAATATGACATATCTTTAATCGTTTTTGTCCCTTTTAACAGTTTAAAAACCCTTCACAATTTGTCATATAATACCACAGTATATATGTAACAGCAGTTACAATAAGTGATAAAAAAAAATAGACTAGAAATTTATATCTGCTGACCTTTGTGTTCTTTTTTTCAAGGACCTAATGTTGAGTATATTGAACTCACAATAATACAGAACACATTTTGGTTGCTTCAAGAAAGCCCAAATCTCAGTGTCCCATCATGCCTTGTGTTTTGGATGTGAAATGGTGGTGTTTTGCTCTTGCTGTCACAGGAAACTCTGATGCTTCCTGTGCTGGAGCTCAGCGTGAAATCCACCTTACCATTCCACATCACATTCTCCTCACATTCTCTTCCTGTAGCTTGGCTCTGCCCTCTTCCTTTGCCAAAGGAAAAGCTTCCAGTCTTTGGCATGAAGAAAGCCATTTTTTCCCCATGCCACCTTCAACCCTACTAAGTCCAATATCACGAAAATAGTGATGATGACATGCTGTAATCTATTTACAACAAATAGAGGCATCCTTTTTCCAGTGTTCACCACTGCAGAGAACAGATACCTTCCTTCATTCTTCTCCGCTTCTTTACCTGCTGTGAGACCTGGGTGGTTAAAAAGGACATGGGAATTTTCTGTGTCAGGCTTTTAGAAAGGCCAAGAGTGGTGCCTCAAGGGACAGTGGGCTAAAAACATGCCTAAGGACACCATGTACTCAAGCCTCTGGATGGCCTGTAAGAAAGAGCTCCTGGCTAGAAAACAGAAGCCAATATGTTATTTCAGAGTTGAAGTATTTGGGAAGCTCTGTAAGCCTCACTCCCCAGCAGGATGTAGTGACTCGCTTTCCTGCCGTCACTAGCTTGATAGTCCTGGGAAGGAAGGAGGTGGAGACTAGAGGACTGAGTTTGTCAGAGTTTAATCACAGTTAACCAGTGGATACATTAGTGGGCTGCAGAATCGTTGGGTTATTATTGCTAAACCTAAAAGTATAGACTTGGTTTCATTTTTACTTTATTTTATCCTCATGATAATAAATTTACATGTGTAATTTTATACCCTATCTTCATATAGTATGTGTTGAGTATGCTTTGAATATGCTAATTAGTCCTCATGTGTAGTTAATAACTCCAGGTCAGACCTGCTTCTTTTTCACTTGTTTAACTGTAGTACACTTTACTTTATGGGAAGAGACGATGTTGGATTTACTGTTATTGCTACTGTATGTCGATCATTACAGTTTTGAGGATGATTTGATAAATGAATTAATTTCAAATGGATTATACCATAGAAAGTGTGCTGTTCTTATAATCCCTGCAAAGCTGTCATTCATCTTAGGTTATTGGGAACTCACAAAGTTTCATTATAATACTGTAATACGTACAATTATACAGCTGTAATGCTTTATTTAGTGCTCTGCATTGCACCATGAATTTCTCACAGCATTTGAACTTTGTTTGCTAGTGTGTAGCGTGCTGAATAGAACTATAATAGAAGAGAATTAACAAAATATGACATAATAGTAACATAACACCTCTTATTCGCCATTGCATAAAAAGACCTACGGATATACCTCTGATTGGTTAGATTGTTTAACACTACACAAATATTTTACAGACATTGTTTACTAATAGAGATAAGGAAATGAAAGTCTAACCAAGCAAGAAGACTGGATTTTATATATGCTTTGTAACTGTAGAAAACAAGGATCGGGCCAGTGCGTTGACAAATAGTGCAACTAAGTTTGTATCCTGCCTTGGAAGACCTTTCACGATCCCATCCTCCCTTTACAAAGATTTTCTTACTATGGGATAATAAAATGAATGCATTTCTTACCATTGGAAAAATTTGTAACACTAACTAGGTCAGATGAATCAATCACACGACTTTCTCCTTACCTGTCTACAGCCATAGAGACAGCATTAGCATCAGCCATTATGCTTCTTAAGCTAATCATTTAAGTCTTGCTTTCAACAGGCTTTGCCCTTTCACTTTCTGTTAAAATGCACTGTACTATCGTAAGGCAAAAATTAGATTTTTATTTTTTTTTAAAGGATAGTTTAAGTCACGTGGGCCTCAGCCATATCACCCTGTAGGCCAAGACCGGTTAGACTGTAAAAAATGCTTTTCTTGCTTAGATTTTTTTGTCTTATTTCTAGTCTAAATATCTAAAATTTCTTATATCAAGAAGCATTTTCTAGACAAGCAAAACATGTTGTCTTGTTTTGAGAAATAAAATGCCAATATTAAGTGAGTTTCTCCTTAAAACAAGCAAAATAATCTGCCAATGGGGTAAGCAAATTAATCTTGTTTTTTCTTTTGACGTAAGATTATTTTGCTTACTCCATTGGCAGATTAAAACTCACGTAATATTGGCATATTATTTCTCAAAACAAGACAGCATGTTTTGCTTGTCTAGAAAATTCTTCTTGATTTAGGAATTGTTAGATATTTGGACTAGAAACAAGACAAAAAATCTAAGTAAGAAAAGCATTTTTTGCAGTGTACTCACTGAAGCTAAGCAGAGCTCAACCTGGCCAGTACCTGGATGGGAGACCACACAGGAGAACTAGGTTGCGGTTTAAAGTGGTGTTAGTGAGGCCAGAAGGGGGCGCTCAACCTTTGTTCTGTGTGAGTGCTAATGCCCCAGTAAAATGAAGAAAACACTATACTGTCAGTGGGCGGCATCTTTCGGATGAGACTTTAATCCGAGGTCCTGACTATCTGTGGTCATTAAAAATCCCATGGCACTTGTCGTAAAGAGTAAGGGTGTAACCCCGGTGTCCTCACCAAATTCCCTCAATAGGCCCTTAACCATTCTGGCCTCCCAATCATACTCATCCACCGAATTGACTGTACCACTGTTTCTCCACTCCACCAATAGCTGGTGTGTGTGGTGAGCGCACTGGTGCCATTGATATTTGGCTGCTGTTGCATCATCCAAGTGGATGCTGCACACTGGTGGTGTGTATAGAGGACCCCCCCCCCCCACCCACCCATGATTGCGAAGCAATTTGGGTCTATGTAAATGCACTACATAAATACACATTACTTACTTGCACATATTTGTTACACTGTTTAAATACAGCACTGTTGCTGTTTACATTTTCTCCTCAAAATCTGTTTTTAAGCATAATAAAATTACCAGATAGGCATGTAAACAAAGTCCATTATAGTATGGATGACATTTTTAAAAAATAAAAATAATAAATTCATGGAGCCACTGTAAGCCTATGCTGCGAGTCAAATATGAAACAAACAGATTTATGATTTAAGTTTTGGTGGTTGTATTGGACATGTCCTGACACATAAAAGTCGATGCAATGCAACTTTCTGTTTGGAGTGAGTTAGTGAGCGAGCTTATGTTTGGCAGCGCTCAGCAGAGCTGAACGCCCCCATGCGCAGGCAGGGTTCAGACTCTCCCCACACACTCTGCTGCCTACATGCTCTTTCATACAATACTAGTAAGGTTGTTACTGGGCAGCGTGAGGCTGTGTGCACTCTGGTGTAAGTATTCCAGCCTCTGGCTTGCCCCTTGGGTACAGATCTAGGGGGCTATTTCAGAGACCTCATTGGAGATGTTATAAGTGGATTTGGATCAAGGCCTCCATGCGGAGAATGTGCCAGGTGTGTATGCAGTGGCTAAATCCACTTCGCCCACCTCCTCCAAGCCTTATTTAGTATTTAGTAAACATCATTGCTTTTTACCTTAAATGCTTGTAGAGTTGTTGTAAGCTAATGTTAGTCCAGTTATTGTGAAATGTATTGTTCATAGCTATTTCATAATACCTAATGCTCACATGCTGTTAATAAATTAAGTTTCATTTGCAATAAAATGTTCATATATTAAAGGTGAAACATAATTTTATTATTAGTAGAAGCACTGTAAGTTTTGTGGTATTTCCAATCGAACCCATTACTGTCTCCCTCCTTGGGCTGAGGTCGAAATATGCAGACAGCGTCTCTCTGCTTGGCAGCTGGAGTTAGGCCATACCTCTTCTGCAGGAGAGCCGTCTTAAAATAGCCTGCTCAGAAATGACAAGACAGCTGGGTGAGGGGTGTGAAGGGGGATGGCGAGAGCGCACCACTGGCCTTGGAATAGCGGAGTGTTGCTGTAAACCAATGATTAGTTAACCCCTCTGCAGCATTTCCCTCTGCGACTCAACCGTCCGAAGGGGGGAGTATGCATCTGTGCACGATCGCGAAAGTGTTCTTAACCTTTGTCGCCCGGAATGTCGCCTTGTCCTAAGATTAGGTGTCAGCGCAGAGATGTGCAGCTGTATGTTTATTCCTGTCTGTCATTAAGATGTCACAGTTGTATGGCTCTTTAAGCATTAACATGGTCATGTGGTTTTCAGGTGCAACTACGGCTGGCAGGGGCAGTTCTGCGACGAGTGTCTACCTTATCCTGGCTGTTTGCACGGTACCTGTGTTATGCCCTGGCAATGCACTTGTGAGAAGAACTGGGGCGGCCTCCTCTGCGATAAAGGTAAGGGTCCTGAATGCAGCTGACACACTGATGCTGAAAATGTGACCTAGTTAGTTTTGAAAAATTGAGGTCAACCTGGAATTGACCCATAAAAATGGTCAGCAGTAGATCCGAATGATTTGGTTAAGCCTGTGAACATGCAGCCGTGGAGGTGCCAAGGCAGCGAATTCATATCATGGTGTTAAATAGAATTACAGCATCTTACACTGAGCTGGTTTGTTGGCTGCGATGTCAGCACAGGCTGCGCATCATGTGACAACGCGCACACACAAACACGTACTCTGGATATTGTGGTTGTGATTGGAGTGGCGCTCGGATATCTGATCCATCGGTCAGCGTATGTCCTGGAAGGTGCTTAGGAATGAGAAGCAGCTGAGAGGTGCCTACAGTTCTGTTTATTTATTTACTAGCCTTTATGTGCTCGGCCTTGCCTTACAAGGCCTGCTGGGAGCCAAGCAATAGTTTTGCCAACTGTTTTCAGTAAATGTAGGACTAAAAAAACTCTACTAATACAGTGTTAGTCTTTATTTTCCCCATTGCCTATGAAAGTAAAGACATTCATTGCGTTTTGTGTCCCTTCAGATCTGAACTACTGCGGCACGCATCATCCTTGTGTCAATGGTGGAACCTGCATGAACTCTGAACCGGATGAATATAACTGTGCCTGTCCCGAAGGCTACTCTGGCAAGAACTGTGAGATAGGTAAGATGGATGGATAAATGAAGGCGTTGGTGGATTGATTGACCACTGAAGGGATGCAATATTGGATGAATGGAAATTGATGGATGCATCCGTATGTAGAGATTAGAGTATTGATTAGTGGACAGATTGAGCCATTTAAAATATGGAATGAATGGATAAGTAAATGAGTTTAAGACATGGAGTGTTGAAAGGATAAGTAGATGAATGAATTAATACATGAATCTATAGATGCATAAATAGAGGTAAAGATCAATGGATAGATGAATAGAAAAATAGGTTGCAAAAGGGGGGTTTGGTGAATAAATAGAAAACGGATTAAAGACATGAATGGGCAGATGAGTTATCTATTTATTTAGCCAGGAAGAGTCCCACTGAGAATTCAGTCTACAAAACAATCTGCACACAATCTACAAAACAAAATAATCATACAAAACTATTAAAGGGCACCTATTTTACCTCTTTTTCAAGATGATTCTTTTGTGTCTCCAAAATGTGTCTGACGTTTCAACTCAAAACACCCATCAGATTGTTTATTATACTTTTTAAAATAATAAACAAAATGTAGCTGTTTTTATTGCCTGTGCCTTTAATGCTAGTTTTCCTCACCCACCATTCCCACGTTTTCCACCTCGGCTGCATCATATAAACAGCACAGTGATAGACATAAAGGAAGCAGATCTCTTGTAACGTTTGTGAGAAATACTAAAGTAAGAACTTGCCCAATGATTATTTGATGTATTTGTTGTGGAGTCAAGTCAAGCCTTTCTGCAATGATGAGTCACAGATACACTCATGACCAGATACACATTATTATCCACTGCTGTATGGATATTTGTTATGTTAAACCTGATTTAGCGTCCATAAACCATGATTAAACCATCTTATTTTATAATTGTACTGACACGCGGCTGTGGTGATAAAGTAAAGACGGTAAAATCTCTGTACCAATAGCGTCTCTGCAACAATGTGATGTCATGCTGCACGCATTGCTGTTTCTGTGTGAAGTCAAGACATAATACTAACTCTGTGCCATCGGAAAACTATGATCTGTAAAAAATGAGAATATATACAGTATGTACATATATACTCGAGTCCTGATCAGGAGGTAACGTTCAATCTAGTCTGAAACTGCGTGATTGGGCTCGATTTCCGATCATGTGACCGGATTTGGACATCTCTACAAATCAATGGATAGGCTGATGGATTCATAGATAAATGAATGGAAGCAGTCGTAGTGGATAAGTGTAAAACTGCAGGGGAATATGGAGGATTGATTTACGCGTGTATGGTATTTTCCACTTGATATAGTGCTAATTGTTGTAGCTTTCAATGATAGTCGTCAACAATAAATATATCACACACATCATTGCATTTCTTGCAGCTGAACATGCATGCGTATCAAACCCCTGTGCAAACGGAGGCACGTGTCATGAAGTCCCGACCGGATTCGAGTGCCACTGTCCACCAGGCTGGGAGGGTCCCACTTGCGCTAAAGGTACGTGAAGCTTTTGTGCACCTTCCTCTCAGACTTCTTCTGTGTGTCAATCTGTTCAGTCTGGAGACCTAGTTATAGACTTAGACTAGAGCACAGACGCCCGTCCCCTCCCCACATGTGTCCAGATGCTGTTGCCCGAGTGCTGCTTGGCTGCTCGTCATGCTGGGATGTGTCAGGTACATGTCAGGGGAAGCCAGTCCTGGATCTTGGCAGCACAGCAGGGTCCCTTCACGGGGCCGATGAGTTTGAGCTGTTACGGGTCCAGGATTAAAGCCTGGTGATACCCATCACTGAGACAGGGGGGGTGGATTTGCATAATCTGTCTTCGCTTTGAACTAGCATTTGGCTTCACAAATTGAGAACGCAGTGTGGCATGGGCTACCCTTCCTCTTCCACCCCTCCCGTTTGACAAAGCATCCCACTTGAGCTCAAATTTGATCGTTTGCGAATCCGTTTCTCACCTCCAGGATGCCCAGTGTTTTAATTTTTTGGTATTTCTCACACTCTCTCTACATCCTACCTCCTCGGTTTCTTCCACCACACATATGGGGCTGTGTTTCCATCGTCATAGCAACAGTAGGGTCCCCTGCTGGAATTTGGACATTCGCTTCACCCCTCCCTCCCTCCACGATTTCGCCCATAAAGGTTTTCCCCCATCTCTTCTCTCTTCACTTGCCTGTCTGACCCTTTTACACACCCCGCTCCACCCCATTCACAACAATATATGTATAAGACTAAAGGGAGAAGAAAGGAGGGAGGAATTTCTCTTGTTTTTGTTTCCTGTTATTTTCCTTCAAATTACAAAAGGCTGCTGCTCAGTTCTTTGTGTCTTTGTGGCCGTATTAAAACTGTAACGATTTGTGTTCTTATAGCAGCTAATCTGGCGACCTGGATTATATCAAACTCTAATCGCGTTACTGTCTTGCATAAAGAAAAGCCTATGCTTTCACTGATGAAAACGCTGACACCATTACCAACTCTTTCTCTATAGCCATTTAATTGTACTGCCAATTAACAGTAGGTTATTTTTTGTTTTATTTCTTTTATTAGCTGGAAACTACATGATTCAGCAAAGCTCTTTTCTGCTATTTGATTAGAAGTAAAAAGAAATTTGGAGAAAATTTGCAGTTTAAATACCCCCAGACAGTGTCTACTCTGCTTTTGGAAAAAAAATGATGAATTAAACATGTCCTCTTCTCCAACAATGCTGTGTGTGAACCATTATTTAAAACAGTCATTCTTTAAATGACTTTAGCAATAATTATTTAAAACAGTCAAGCAGGCAGTTAAATGGTTAATGCAGCCTTTGTGAATGTAAAAGACATTAAACGCATATAAACTTATTTAATATTCACTTTTTAAAAAATATTTTTAAATTTTCACAATCTGTATTTTATTTATGTTGCAATATATAAATATACAATAACACAGACATCAGTCATAATGTATCGCCCTACTCTCTATCATTTTTTTTCATTGCAGCAGCACTGATCTTTTCTCTAGTAATATATCTGGCGAGTGTGTGTCTGTGTGTTGGGTAGTGGGCGGTGAAATAACCCGCACACCCATGCTGGGTGTAAAATTGCCCAGTTTGAATGTTAATATGGATGAAACCGAAAACATCCCATAATATTATGCCATCTAAATCCTGTAATGGCTCTTTTTCATGCGAGAGGCCTAACAGTTATTTTAAAGCACATATTAAGCATGTTCTGCAGAACGTGACATGATTTTGTGTTGATGTTGCAGACATGGATGAATGTGCCTCCAGCCCGTGTGCGCAAGGCGGAACATGTATCGACCTGGAAAATGGCTTTGAGTGTGTCTGTCCTCCGCAGTGGGTTGGAAAGACCTGTCAGATCGGTAAGATTGAGATCCCCTGTTATTCCTGGATGTTTTGATCTTTTGAAGTTCTTAATGCGCATGTTGTTCATTGCACCATCCATTCATGCCATGTTGTTCGTTTTTGCATTGCCATTGGTTGGAAAATTCAATCCATCATGCATTCAAATGGTTGTAAGAGAGGGTCTCCTACCACCATTTGAAACCATTTGAAATGGTCTTGGGCTGGGAGATATTTGAAGAAAATGATCACAGTAAAGTAATTCGAATCAGTTAACGTCGATAATTATCACAATAAATGTCAGAGAATTTTCTCTTTTAATGCAGATTTATGCTCTGAGTTAAAGCGGGCAGTTAATTTCTGATCTGATCACTACCAAGGCCCAAACCCGATCGCTTAGATCAAATTCTGACTGCCATCTATTGCAAATACCCTGATCTCTTCTCAAATGCAGGGGCGATAGTGCCTTTGCAGTTGTGGGTCCGAAACTATAGAATAAGTTACCATTAAATATCAGAATAGCAACCACTCTATCTATTTTTAAATCGATGTTAAAGACTTTTTTCGAGTGCAATTAATATTCCCTAATGGTGGTTCAAGCCTATACTAAATTGCTTCTTCTTTTGGAAACTTTCACTGTTCTTACTATTGTTTTATATAGATTTTTTTCAAATTGTCGTGTATAGCTGTTTTTTTTTACCCGCTACTGCTATTGTACAGCACCTTGGTCGACCAAAGGTTGCAATTAAGTGTGCACTAGAAGTAAACTTTGATAATTGTCAAAATATGTCAAACATAAATAAAAACAGGCAAACTTTTACAAATTTGAGGTGCTGAGTTTATCATAGTACGTATTTCTAAAACTAAAACTCCTTAGTTTATGCATGTTCTAACAGATGATAGTAAATTAGGGCTGTACAATATTGTAAAAAACAGACATTGCGATATTTTATGTTTCTACGATATATATATTGCGATTATTGAGCATAATTTCACCAGATTCATATAATAGAATGCATTTTCATGATTTTTATAGGGGAGAGCATCTGCAAATAATTATACTGTACAAATAAAATGCACAGTGTTGCATTTTTTTTTTTTTTGGATGTTTAGCAAAATTCAGACAAATTTAAAAATCAAATGTAAAATAACACTATAGTTTTCATCTAATAGTTCATAGTCCATCTCATTTTCAGTGACCAATCGTAAATGTTTTCAAATACAACTCCCAGTCAGTTATAATACCAGTTCAACATTGCAAATTCTGCGATGTGACTATTGCAGATGCGCATTTTGCGATATCGAACCTGAAATGATATATTATGCAGCCCTATATTAAATCATGAAAAAGATTTGTGTTTGAGGACATTATGCAAATGCACAAACACTGTGAATTAATAGCAACAATTACTTTTCATTATAATACATTGCTCCTTTAGAAGATTTAATGCATTTCTACATTAATAACTTAATATTAATTAACAATATAACAATCTTTTTTTTTCCCCAATCCTGCCTCAAAACCACAGTACTACAAAAAAAGAAACATGGTAACCCTATCATACATAAGTGTTAAATCTTCTGTGTGAATTTCTTTGTGACTATTATTTAGAATGTATAGTTTTAATGGCAACATGTCAGGTTTATTACATGACACTACAGCCCTGATGATTTATCTTTTTTTTTTTTTTCCATTGTCTGCAAGGATTGACAATCGTCTTGATTATATTGTGAACTATTTGATAATCCGATTTTCAAATACGTATATTTTGTAAATGGTGTTCATTTGATCTCCCAGCCCTAATCTAAACTGCATGAACTGCTTTTTTTTTAGCTAAAGTAGGATTTGAACCGAGTGATTTGATCAGTCGGTCACACTTTATTTTAACGTACAATTATTTCTATTTACAACCCTTAATGAATACTTTTGAACTCCATAAACTTATTAAATTATTAGTTAATATTTAAGGATGTTAGGGTTGTAACAATGCTGGAATTCAGGACCAATCAATACTGAAATTTTAAAAACATCCATTTCTTGATAACAATTCAGCGCTGTTGAGCTCGTTTCCTATATGGCAATTTTTAAACCGCGTTTTAAAGCAGCGATTTATAAGCGGATCACTCGTATGTCAGCTTATAGACAAACCAGCTGATCGACATGACTTTGAAACACTCCAGTGTTCCTTTATCTGTGGTTACACTCAGTAAACAGAGGTAAGTTCAGTGAACTGACGACCTTCAGAGCCAATCACAGTCATTTCTGTTGAGCATCTGAACATAATAACGCTCAACAGCACTCAAATGTTAGTGGGAAATGGATGTTTTTTTAAATTTCGGTACAGATTGGTACTGAATTCCAGTATCGTGACAACCCTAATGACAATAAGCAGGGTAGTAAGACAGAAATGAATAGTGGGAATTGGTACTTAAACTAAAGTGTTACCCATTAGTCTGCATGAGGATTTGGTAACAGTGGCAACCTGATCCTTGTTGACTGTAAGTCGGCCATATAGACCTGGATCTAAGACTAGATTAGATGGTCCAACGCTGGCGCCACAGGATTTTCCATCATCCTTCTGCTCACAATGGTGTGTAGGCCTTGTCAGGGGAAGTGATGAATGTGAAAGGAAGTGGATTGTGACCTGTAAACAAGCGTGGGGTGGGAACAGGAGTCGGGCTGCTCATCTTACGCTTCGAACCTTAGCCTGCAGCTTGTGTTTCGCTCACCAGAGCCGGGTCTGAGCGCAGTGGAGAGTCGTGTTTCCTGGTGGACAGGTGCGCATGGGAGCGGAGCACACCTCACTAGGGGCCCCTGATGAATTTTTAAACCACTAATAAGCGGCAGTTTTATTTTCAAGTCAAAGTGTCGAAGCCCCCTGAACGGACTGGTCACCCATTTAGGCTTATAGGAGAGAAATGAACAGAAAAAGGGGTGATTTTTATTTTATTTTATTTTTTTGTTTTTATTTTAAATTTTTTTTTAGAGATGCTCTAAGGGGTTTACAATTGTATTATAATTATATAATAATTGTATAACATATGTTATATATATTATATAACATAATTAATCATTCATCATTTAATTCTAGTAAAAATATAATGTATACATTTTCTTAAAAGAACGTATATTTAAAATGTATGGTTCCATTTATGTATTTATTTACGTATTACATCTGTCATAAAATTCAATTAAAGGGATAGGTCACCCAAAAATACACATTTACTCATTATTTATTCACGCTCAGTGGTTTCAAACCTTTGAGTTTATCTTTCTGTTCAACACAAAAGAAGATATTTTGAAGATTTCTGAAAACCGAAGTGTTTGTTTTAACTACTCATAAACAGACCCCCCTTGTTTTTCGCAATTCCACGATCGCTGAATCCAACGCAAAATCAACAGTCACAAATTTTTTCGATCTTGCAGTATTCTTAATTTAATATTCTTAATTTAAATACAAAATAATCACAAAAAATGAAATGAACTCATAAAACATCCAAATTCCAAACCATATAATCAAAATATATTTACTTTAGTTCGCAATTAATTGTTTTGCATGACTTGTAGACGTTGCATACACCGCGCAAGTGAAGTATTTGAGTCTCCTTTGAAAAATGACGTTTCATCTGCGCCCTCACAATCATTACATTAAATTACATTACATTCCATGGAAGGGAGAATTGTTTTGCAGCCTGTGCAGGAAGCGGACGTGGATGAAGCGCGAGTGATTTACATGTGAAGTCAAAGCAAGGATGGGATTAGACATCCTATGGCGTAAATTGGGCGTTTTGTGCATTTGACATGCTTCAAACCTCAAAAGAAGGTGAGAGCAAACATCTAACAAATGGAGCAATGGAACAGAGAGAAAGCAAGCAGCTTACAATGAAATTGGTTCAAGGATGACTGAGTTGAGGGACATTATTAGTGCTTCATGTGTAAGGCTGGTATTATGATGTGCGTCAAACCCATAAATGTTTTCATTTAACTCTTCCTGCAGTTAATGAGAGAAAACGCTTCCGGCAATCCGAGTTTTACAGCAATCCGTGTTTTAGGTGTATTACGGTAGGGGAAGCCCTAAAACATGTCCTGGGTATGAGGTACAAAATGTCAGATGCTCTGAGAGAAAGTAAGATCGTGGATAAAAATAAGAGTTATACAAACTTCTTTTGGCTTAATTCCTACTGTTTCTTGATCTTGTCTTGAGACCAACATAAAGAAGCTCTATTTTTATGATTTGTGTCCTTATCATTGTGTCAGATTGCACACCTAACGTAGTAGTTTATATATATATATATATATATATATATATATATATATATATATATTTTTTTTTTTTTTTTTTTCTCTGGGAATTACCACCACAAAAAGAGATTTTTATCAGAAAAAAAAATCGTGAAAAACTAGGGGGTTTGCATAAATTTTTAAAACAAGTAAAGATTAAGTAAAGGCTGGCTCACACTGTGTTTTTTTTTTTTTTTTTTTTTTACGTAAACAATCTGTAGCGGCAATTTTGCACACAGTATGCCTCAATAATAAAACCAGAAAAAAAAAAAAACTGTTCGCGTAATCGTCTGCAGGAATGTGTCAGAAATCTTCTGACGCTGCCAAGAATGTCGCAACGGGCTTTAAGCAGCTGTCAGTGAACATGTCAAACCAAAAATCAAAGATCATCGATTTTAGCCTAGGATTTCAGGAATCTTTTAGGATTTCCCAAATGTGTCTTGGCTATCATGGCTGAAATCTCACAGTGTGAGCAGGGCTTAAGGGTGCTTCACACTTGGTTCAATTGCCTGGACCGTATCCAAGTTTGATTGTCCCCCTTGCCACCTTCTCGTTTGGTTTGTGTCCACACTGTCTGTTTCCTTCTGAATCCTGGTACGCTTGCGTCATCGAGCTGCTGTTGTGTGTACGGCTGTTGCTAGGTGACGTACACAAAAGCAAAGCGTAAAAATGAAAAGACGTGTGTGCCGCGGCCGTTCTGCTTTTGCACTCGATGTCTGTAGAAGCTGTTTTTAAAGGAGACAAGCAGACATTATCACTGTGTTTGCCCTGGCTCAGTCCCGCTTGTCACCAAGGTGTATAGCATGTGTCACACAGACATGAGCGTTATGAAAACTAAAGTTTGTTGTACAGTTGGCGGTTCACTTCCGTTTTTGGGTAAGATTGCATTCATACCAGAAGTGAACTGAACCAGAAATTGCGTGAACTATACCACAGACGACCTTTTTCAGGCGGACTCAGGTACAATACATGGGTGCGCACCAGAGTTCAGAAGACACGTTCACACTAGCCAAATGTACCATACTCTGATGTCAAACAAACCCGTGTGCGGACTAAAAGTGCTAGTGTAAAAGCACCCTAAATGATCACACATTTTTCATTTTGGGGTAAACTAACCCTTTAAGCAGAACTCAAGCATCACTGTTTTTTGGAACCTTTACTTTTGAGATTGTAAAGATTGTTTTTGTGTGTAATCAAATTTATTGAATAACGAAAGATATTATTAATCTATTAAATTGTGTTTTTCCAGTAAAAATAGCTTTGTTTTTACTAGAACACAAACCAGATACACTAGTAAAGTGTTTTATGTGTGTGTGTGCCTGTGTTATGCTCATTGCTCAGGAAGTCAAGCAGCCCTGGCATCGTTGTGACTGTTAGAGTTTCAAGCCAACAAGCTTTTCAATGGGCTTAATGGTGGTGGGGTTACACAACAAGAGCTCCAATTTCGCCTGCTCCTCTCCTGCTACTCTACACTTCCCATCTCCACTTCGGTCTCGCAATCTACCAAATTGTCTACGAAATCTCCCAACTCTTTCTTTCCCTCACTTTCGCAGATGCAAATGAGTGTATGGGGAAGCCTTGCGTAAATGCTCACTCTTGCAAAAACATGATTGGTGGATATCACTGTGACTGCTTTCAAGGATGGGCCGGACAGAACTGTGACATCAGTCAGTATCTCCTCAAGCTCCTCTCCTCTCTTTTCCTCCATCTTTGAGCTCTATAATGGCAGCCAGGCTTTCCTCTTCAGACACTTGATGGCTTTTGGGATTCTTCACGCTGTATATTTGGTCTTAGGCTTCACCTACTGTTGCATGCTGGGCTTTTTTTTGTGTGCGTATGTTGATTTAAACTAACATTTCCATCTTCACAGCACTCACCAAAGCTCATCTGATTTGAGTTAATTGCACATCTTCAACTGCTCTCCTTTATTTCCTCCACTTAGCCATTGATTAATTTGCTTTGCTCATTGACTGCAGATCTCAATGGCTGCCATGGACAGTGCCAGAATGGAGCTACTTGCAAGGTATGTAGACTTTTAAGGTGCTGTATTGTCGCTTCAGCTAATTGTGCTGTTGGTGAAGTGTGGATTTATTTGTGTCTGTGCAGGAGCTGGTTCATGGAGGTTACCACTGTCAGTGTCCTGCGGGGTTTGTGGGCTTACACTGTGAAGTCTCAAGGAATAAATGTGCCAGCGGTCCATGTCAGAATGGTGGCCGCTGCCATGTCATTCTGGACAGCTTCGTTTGTGAGTGTCCGTCAAACTACGCAGGGATGCTCTGTGAGGTGAGAAGCATTAGTGATTATGGTATTATTATTATTTTAGTTTGGTTTGTATTTTTGGTTGGGATTAATTAATTAATTAATTTATTTATTTATTTACTTATTTATTTATTTATCTATGTATGTATTTTTGTATATCTATTTATCTTTATTTGTCTATTTATTTATTCATTTATCTGTTAATTAATTAATTAATTAATATTTTATGTATTTATTATTTATTTATATTTATTTGTCCATTTATTTATTTATTTATTTTATTTATCTGTTAATTAATTAAATTATGTTTTTATATATTTATATTTTTATTTATTTATATATTTATTTATTTACTTTTATTAAATTATTTATTTATCTGTTTATCTATTTGTCTATTTTTATTTATCTGTTAATTAATTATATTTTTTATGTATTTATATTTATTTGTTTATTTATTTATCTATCTATTTTTTCTTTTATTTATTTATTTATTCATCTGTTAATTAATTAACTAATTAGTTAATAATTTCATTTATTTATTTTTATTTATTTATCTATCTACCTATTCATTTATCTGTTTATTTATTTATTTATTTATCTATTTACTTATTTATTTATCTATTTATTTAGTTAATTAACTGTTGTTGTTTATTTCTTTGGTTTTGTGTCTTGTTTAGTTTTTGTTTTTAAGCTTGTTTGGATGGAGTTTTTGTTTTGTTTCTTTTTGTTTGGTTGTGTTTCATGTTGATTTATATTTGTTTTAGTTTGTTTTTCATTTACTTGTATTTCTTCTTTTTTTGTTTATTTTTGGTTTTTATTTTAGTTTACTTTTTGGTCGTGTGTTCAGACCTTTTTGACATTTGTTTCTATTACTAATAGCCGAAGAGCAGACATTAAACGACAGCTACTTCATTTTATTCAGATTTCATCTGTTACTGTAAGATATCTATTATTTCTCTGTTTGATAATTGAATGGAAATTGTGAGTCTTGATTAATTGATGACATTTAGCACTACAGATGGTGTTACTTCCCTATTCAAACTTTGCTCCTGATAGGCTCAGCTAAACTGGTTGGTTGCATGTATGCATGTTTAAAGCCCTGGTGTAAGGCAGATCAACCCTGCTATTCGGCCACAGGTGCACCAGAGTAACTAGAGTAGGGTTTGGGAGGAGGGTGGGAGTGTTTTTATTTAATTTTCTTCATGTAGCCATTATTGCTGTTGGCGGTGGAGAGCTCTGGTCTGGAGCCAGTGTAAGTCTAGTGGCCAGCTAAAGATGGACTTGCATAGTGGTCCTGGAAGCTGGTCCTGAGCCAGTCTCATCTTACCGTGCAGACTAAAAATAAGTTGTAGTGAATGAGGCAACTCTTCTCTTGGCCTCCTGGCAGTCTGCCCACAAACAGCCCGGGAAAGAGAAGGCCTTGATTTTTACATTATATTCATGCCTGGCGTGCCATTCGCTCACATTAGACCATACCGTCTACAGTCTCTTGGATAGCGAGCACTGTACTAGGCCAGCTTTTCTTTTGGTAAGGCTGTTGCTTGGGCAAATGCACAAATTGACAACATAAATAAAATCTTGTACCAAAAATCTTTTTCAAATCATTATATCTACAGTAAATGCTTTACTAACTATTTCTATTAATCTTTAATGCTACCATTGTCTTCTCATGATGCAAACAGAAAGTAAACTGTTCTAGTCATGGACAAAATGGCTTTGGATCTTTACAAGTATAAAACCAAAATGTATTTACATTTACTAAAGCAATAATCCTCAAGCAGCTGTGGTTTATGAGTGCTAAGGAGTGATAAACCCCCTGGAACCATTTAAAGTACAAATCACTATGAAATATTCAAAGATGTTTTTCTTTCAGTGTTTTAACATTAAATGTTGACTGGTTTTGCTTGCTGTTTGAAGCGTGTCCAGCTGGGTTTGTTCTTGGGATCCGGTACAGATGGATGATTATCTCTTACATCTGCCTGCTCTTGCAGTTTTCTGTAGTCTTTCTTGATACAGTCTGGTTTGCAGACTCCTGTTACATCACTGCTTTGTAAGTGCTCTGTGTAGGCCTTCGCCCTTTACAGTTTTTATTAATGCTAAAAGCAATTCAGCGTACTTTTTATTCAGGAGAAAAGCAAGATTGAAGTTCAATTTTATTTACTTGTTTGTTTTTTGTAAAAATGGGAATTGGGGAGAATGAGAGGGACGCAGAATGCTGCATAATCATCTATAATTAGTATGAGGTTGTTGTAAGGTTTTGCTATTTGCCTGTATAATAGTATATGATTCAAAATGTTGGGGGCCTTAAGATTTAGAATTTAAGTCTCTTATGATCATCAAGGAAACATTTGTTCAATAAAAATAACAAAAAAATATTAATAAATATGGTAATTTAAAATTGCTTTTCTAATTTAAAAGTATTTAGAAAATACTTTATGAAATGATGAATGAAAATTTATATTATATTATATTATATTATATTATATTATATTAGATTAGATTAGATTAGATTAGATTATATGGGTGGTAGTAGAAATGACAGTTATTTGTATAAAAATCTAAGTCATTTAGTCATGCCCTTTGACCCATCAAGCAGTTGACACAGCATCCTAAAAATGTGGCACTCATAATGAGAGACATGATGCAAAAGACAAGATTGACAAATTCAATTGCAAAATGATGGATTGCCATGGACTGTTGGCCAGTTATTGATTTATAGTCTGAAAATCTGCTTCAAAAGCCAATTTTTGCTAATTATATCAACTATTATTGATCTGATATAAAGGCCATTCACCGAAGGCAAAATTGTTTTTTCAAGTAGCTGCCACTTTAAGATTTTTAACTTTAGATTTTTTTTTTAATACTTTTTTTTTGTTTGTTTGGTTTTGTTTCTTGTTTTTTTTTTTTGTTTGTTTGTTTTAGGTTCATGATAAGATTGAATTTTTGTTTTCTTTAAGTTTTTTTTGTGTGTGTGTAGTTTAAGTTTATGATTATATTGAGATTTTGTTTTAAGTTTCTTTTTGTTTGGTTTTGTTTCTTGTTTTGATTTATATGTTTTTTAATTTAGGTTTACATTTAGTTTTATTTATATTTCTCTTAGTTCTTAATTTTTTGTGTAGTTCTTTTGTCTGTTTTAGTTTGTATTTTTGGTTTTCATTTTAATTTAGTAAAGTTTACTTTAGCTTTGATTCATGGAAAACAAACGAAATATCCTTTTAAGAGTTTTTTTTTTTCTTAAAATAAGTTCATGTTAAATATGTTAACAGTTGTGTGAATGATTGACTTCTAAGAATATTTACCAGAACAAGGCCAAGTCGAGATCAGAGGAGAACTAGATGAGCAAAAAGTGTTCCTCGTCCCAGTTGAATTTGCTCCGTAAGAACGGAAGGAGGTCTAAATTTAGCAGCACAGTTTGTTTTGATTGGTCTCTTGTGTGAGTGTAATGGTGCTGTCTCCTTTAGCTGGAGGCTTATGGGAGCTTTCACAGCTTACCTGACTGTTTATCTGTAGTTTAAGAGGACTACATTTTCAAAGCCTAGGCCAAACTCATTCATTAACTCAATCTCTTTTTTTTTTTTGAAGGTGGAGAGTCTGTCTCACCCAAACCCATGTGAGCCGAACCCTTGTCAGAATACAGCTTTGTGCTACAGTCTGCCGGGTGACTTTTACTGCGCCTGTCCTGAAGACTATGAGGGCAAGACCTGCGAAAACCGCAAGGACCACTGCAAGATGACCCCTTGCCAAGGTAACATATTTCCAGTTTGTATCCTGACCAATATAAAACTGCCTAAGAAGTCTATCTTCACTAGCGTTGTCCGAAGTCCTTATTGAAATATATAAATATTTAAGACAATAAAACTGCTTTTCCACTAAACAGTAGAAAAGCTGAACAGTTCTGTTTGGTTAGCTGTTTCAATCTGGTCCAGTTGGCGCAGTAATGGTTACTTTTTTCACTGTGGTGCTGAGAATGAAACTCATGGGAATGTAATATAAATGCGTCAGTCATTGTAAACAGTATAATGTAAATAAGTGTAATGGAAAGAGCGAAATGGATGAGGATCCGATAGTTCTAATTTTTGGACTTCTGTTTTTGTAGTATAACCATGCCCAGAATTTCATTCCAGACTTGGTATGGAAATCTGGATCCATACCTGACCATTTTTACAACAGTTTAGTACAATGTGGAGAAGTGGCTTATGATATCACTTATTTTGATATGTATGCTTAAATATTTGAAACAATACAATACCTCTTGGATTGATACTGTATAATGAACCTTTTAAAACTATGTTGTCATTTTTATTAAAAGTTTGCCTTTCATAGCTAATGCATTGAACTTCACACGTGTTTCAGGTTTCATTCGTTTAAAGATTAAGGTTAAGATGCGGTAAAAAACTCAATACTTGTGTTGTTTGTGTGTTTCTCTCAGCTCATGAATGCTAGGATACCTTTTAATTATTTGTTCTTGCCATTAATTAGGCTAAATACAGTTGAAGTCAGAATTATTAGCCCCCCCTTTGATTTTTTTTTTCTTTTTTAAATATTTCCCAAATAAAGTTTAACAGAGCAAGGACATTTTTACTGTATGTCTGATAATATAATTTTTTTCCTTTGGAGAAAGTCTTATTTGTTTTATTGCGGCTAGAGAGTGGCTAGAAAGCAGTTTTTTATTTTTAAATAAACATCTTAAGGTCAAAATTATTAGCGCCTTTGTTATATATTTTTTTATATATTTTTTTACTGTCTACAGAACAAACCATCATTATACAATAACTTGCCTAATTACCCTAACCTGCCTAGTTAAGCCTTTAAATGTCACTTTAAACTGTATAGTAGTCTCTTAAAAATATCTACTCAAATATTATTTTCTAATAATTTCTATAATAATTCTGACTTCAACTGTATATGTTAAATGTTGTATAAAAAATGCCTATTAACATTTTATTTGCATTATTCATATGGCAATATTTTCCTGTGATTTCAAAAATGGTATTTAATATTGTTATTTATTTTTTAAGGTATTGTATTGAAGTTAGAAATTCCAGTATCATGTCAGCACTAATATAACACACATTCCTGCTTGCTTTCTGTTTGTCAGTGATCGATAGCTGTACGATTGCTGTGGCGAGTAACAGTTCAGATGGAGGCGTGAGACATATTAACTCTAATGTTTGTGGTCCTCATGGCCGCTGTATCAGTCAGCCGGGTGGAAATTTCACCTGCACCTGTGAGCTTGGCTTTACAGGAACCTACTGTCACGAGAGTGAGTCTACTGTACTGTTTTAATTATTTTCCTCATAATAATATTTGTTTAAAAGTTCCCCATGTATTTACTGCTGAGGACACTGACCTAGACAGACTGTTGTGCATATATTTAGTTTATTATATTTTTTTAAACTGTTAAAACATTTATCAAATTTTATTTTTTTTTAAGTTTGTTGAAAAAAAGTATGAGTTTACAACTAGAGCTTAAATATTGACACTATTTAAAATATATTTTGCTAAATAATATTTAAAATATTTAAATTTGTTTTTATTAAATTGTCATTGTATTAACAAATGTGTTAAATTATTTTAAAAAAAATAATAATTAACAGGACAAATATAAATATTTTCCATCTAGGCCATTTAAAAAAACTTCCCAGCGTTTAGCCTTGTATGAGTCTAAAATTTCATTTATAATGGTCTGTAAATTGTCTTAATGTCTAAAGATGTCTTAAATTCAACTTGGTGACACCTGCAGAAACCCTGTTTTTGTTGTTCCTTCTTTAGTCTCAGTTCTTTTTTACAGAGTAAATGGTTATTAAAGCAACTTCAGCTGTATCCTGCTAATGGTTTACTGCTAAAACCTAACTCTCTTGTAGAACTAATTTCACTCGTAGTTTAGCGTTAGCATTTGTTTTATTTTTGTTATATTTTAGAATAGAATAATTATTTATTTAAAATATAATTGCTTTATCATCATTTAGTTTTAAATATTACATGGAATAATTGTTATTAGCACCACATGGGCAAAATAAACATTAAATAAACATAATAACATATAAACATAATAACAATAAACATATTGTCATCAAATATCTTTTATTTACAGTATTATTGAAATATTAACAGTATTAATTGCTTAAAATCTTTTAGATAATCACTAAAAGTAATGTAAAAATAATACAATTTTCTATTTAAAGCATTTCATTCCTAATAATTAAGTACTGATAATAATAACAGCTGAAAAATCACAATTAATTTAAAAGGTTTGTTGCCTCTTTGCTGTATTCATAGTAGCACTTAAGCTGCGTTAAGTCAGCAAGAACCAAATAATGTAAAAACAATGTACATTTCAAAAATGTAAATCTAATCTAAAAAAAAAAACACAAAACTTAACTCTAATTTTGGCTATCAAATGTGTTGTTTCAATTGTGAACTTGTTGTCTTTATTTTATTTTAAAATCTTAATGTTTGTGTAAATTTTACTTGTCGTCTACCAGATGTAAATGACTGTGTGAGCAATCCGTGTCGAAATGGAGGCACCTGTATTGACGGGATCAGCTCTTTCCAGTGCTTCTGTCCAGATGGCTGGGAAGGAGACCTCTGCAGCATCAGTGAGTGTCCCTCATCATCATCATCAACTTTATCATCTTAACCTTTTTTTACGCTCACTTCCTTACCCTTCCTACTTGTGCTTTTAGATGTGAACGAGTGCAGTCGGAGCCCCTGCAAAAATGGCGGGCACTGTGTGGATCTGGTCAATGACTTTTACTGTGAATGTGCCAATGGCTGGAAGGGAAAGACCTGCCATTCACGTCAGTCTTCGTTTTATATTTTATTTTTATTGTTTTTCCTGTCTTCTTCCTATTGTACTAAATATGTGAGCTGACTGATGATATTTTGTGTGTGTTTTAGGTGAAAGTCAGTGTGACTCCTCCACATGCAGTAATGGAGGAACCTGCTATGATCACGGAGATGCTTTCCGCTGTGCTTGTCCTCCAGGATGGGAAGGAAGTACATGCAATACAGGTAAGAAGAGCTCTAGGTACCTGGGTCTAGTTTTCATTAGCGATGCACTTAATTTTCGGCCACCAAAAATATATTACAATATTTTTGGGTATTTATTGCAAAAACAATACTATTGAAAATACAATGCATAAGTATCTAGACGCGCATTATATAAAAATAAAAACAAATAAATAACAGTTGATTTAAATTATTATTATATGTCTTTTTTTCTTAATTTTAAACGTATTTTTAAAGAATAGTGGGACAGTCTATCCAACGTGCTCAACCATAATTAAACACACTGAAGCAGCGAATCAAGCTTTTTAGGATTATATAAAATACACAAGCAGTTGTGCTGAAGCATGTTAAAAACAAAATTTGCAGGATTGTGCGTTCCCAGGAGCAAAAATCAAGACCCAAAAAAATAGTGATCACGCATTGTAATGCAATTTCTGTTTCATTCATACTGGACACTAGATGGCGGCTTCACACATAAACGCCACATATAGATTACTGAAGAAAAGACATCAGCTATGGCTGCCTCAAAGCAAACAGGATAAAGATGATAGAAATGGATTAATGGATCAAACATGAACATAATAAACAAACGCTTATGTCAGTCTATGGATTATTTCTGTTCAAGTCATCCTTGGGTATTTTATTTTAACGCATTATTCAATGCTAATTGACCTAGCCTTTATTACTGTATTGAATAAAATAAAGTAGTATGATTTCTTCAAAGTATGAAGGCAATATCACAGACTCAACTAATGTTATGAAGCGAATGAAATTTATTTAATAAATGTAAATCCAAAATCAAACAAAAAGTGCTTTGGGGGTAGTCAATGTGTCGGTGCTCTTTGAAGAAGGGATTCATAAAGATAAACAACAACATTATAGGTCCAAGCCACTCAAAGTAAGTGAAAAAGTTAAAAAGCCTCTATAAGCATGACTATTGTTTAAACAGCACTATTGTGCACCGTACCTGCTTGTCAGTAACTCAGTTTGTAAACGATCTCATGTATACTGTTTTGCTTGTGTGCTTCTGTAATAAATCATTGCACAAACCAATTATACACACAAACTTTTAATTTGCAGCCAGCCAATGTCAGGGCTTCTGGTGAACTGTAATTCGATTATAGAATCACAGCGTTTGAGGTCTGATTTTTTTAAAAATCAGTGATCTTTGATGCCTGATAGATATACTATATAAAGTGGGTCTCAGACCAGACAAGAAGCACGATGTTAAATTCAGTTTCCCCCCACCATGTCTATAAAATACAACCATATATTTTACCCCAGCATTTTTAATGAAATTTCTACGCTCACCTGCTGATCCTGATGGTTCTATCGGTTTTACAGTCTTTTGTCTTGTTTTACACTTGAACAACTTAATGAATGCTTAAGTCTGTATAGATGAATGTATTATAATTACATTACAACATCAATGCTATTATCGATGTCGAACCTTATGAAATTAAAAATTGTCATATTAAGCATTCACCGGACGTTTATCATTAGCTGTGCACATAGGCCATTGTTGGTTTTATCGTTTTTATTAATTTTTTTTTTTTTTTTGGTGCAGAATTTTTACTGGTATTTTGCAACTGATAAGATATCGGCAATTCCTACAGAAAACTGAAAATGCCATTTTCAAAGAGAAAACATCTAAAAATATGAGCTGAATAATAATAATAAAAAAAGTTATAAAAACGGTTGAAGGTTAAAAAAGTGATCAGCACACTGGTTGACAGTTCCAATATGCACTGTGCAGTCTGAAGCAGCTTTCACACAGGACATAGAAAATATTGCACTACAAAACCCATTAATTTCATTGTGCCACGCATTGTGAATGAATGACTAACTTTAAAGGCTTTTAACGCTTTAACTGCCTGCTCTACCAAATGGTTGACCATGTAATGACTGCTTTAAATAATGGTTTACACACACAGCATCGTTGGTTTACAAGAAAATCAAACAAACATAATCTTGCTGCACTAGTACACTTATTTTTGGTTTTATTGTAAAAAGAAAACATGTTAAATGAGAATCTGAAATAGTTTATGGCATAATTCACAAAATAAAGACGATTTAGTATTTAAAAATGTTTGTATTTTTAATTTTTTTTTTTAAATAAATTGGTCTTTATTAATACATATACTATGATAAATACAATCATTTTATCATAGTATATGTATTAATTCTAGTACTTTTATCATAAACCGACATATCAACCATTTGGTAGAGGTTGATATTTTAGAAATTTTAGGATGTGTTGAAATTGTGACACTGCAAAAAAAAATGCAATTTTTACTTAGATTTTTTTTGTCTTCTTTCTAGTCCAAATTTCTAAAAATTCTTATATCAAGAAGCATTTTATAGGCAAGCTAAACATATTGTCTTGTTTTCAGAAGTAATATGCCAATATTAAGTTAGTTTTTCCTTACAACAAGCAAAATAATCTGCCAATGGGATAAGCAAAATAATCTTGTTTTTTCATTTGATATAAGATTATTTTGCTTACCCCATTGGCAAATCATTTTTGCTTGTTTTAAGGAAAAACTCACTTAATTTTGGCATATTATTTCTGAAAATAAGACAATATGTTTTGTTAGTCTAGAAAATTCTTCTTGATTGAGGAATTTTTAGATATTTGGACTAGAAACAAGACGAAATTGAAGTAAGAAAGTATTTTTTGCAGTGCATTAGGACTTAAGAAATGCTATCCATTTTTTTTATTTATTTATTTTTTTTGGTAGGTGGGGCAGTTAAATGGTCTATATTGCTCTACAGACTTTACTCTCTTCTAACTTTTCCACTCCGTCTTTCTCCCTCAGCGAAGAACAGCACTTGCGCGTCCGGCCCCTGTCTGAATGGAGGCACGTGTGTGGGTGGCGGAGACACGTTCACCTGCATCTGTAAAGACGGCTGGGAGGGAGCCACCTGCGCCCAGAGTGAGTGAATTCCCCCATTCACAACTCCACTGCCAGTGCATGTCTGCATACCACAGAAAACAAACATCACATCCATAAACCTCATCTTAAATTACACTCAACCCATGACTCTCCCTGACTCTGTCTTTCTCTCCGATTCCTCACAGACACCAACGACTGCAACCCTCACCCCTGGTAAGAAAACCTATGCGACTCTCCAGTTGTTCCCCCTTTTATTTACTCTAAGTCCATCTCTTGTGTTGTTCGTGCCGAGCCTCCCCTTTCCTTGTACAACATAGACGGCTAGGAATAACGCGGCTTTCTGCCCTATTCCACCCTGTTGTTCTTGCCCCCCTAACCCCCATTCTCTGAGAGCGGATATACAGAGAGGAGGGGTCCAAGGGGGACGCTGGTTGTAAAGACGGGAGAAGATGTCCCTAAATCACCCCTAAATCCGACAGCTCAGGAGACCCCGGGCTGGTTTTAATGGGGACCACAATAGAGCCGATGGCCCTAAAAGAGCACCCCCAGCGGTGAGGGGAGGAGGGGATGGACAGGCTCTTTTTCTCCAGCCCACTCCGTCCTCTTGCCTTTCTTCACCGCTGACCTAGGAGCAGGGGATTTGGGAGGTGAGGGGGGTGGGGGTCCCAGCAAGGAGCCGCTGAGGGGGGATTTGCATCTGAAAAGTGCCGGTATTGATAAATGCATCCTTCTTCGTCCATCTCTCATCCACGTATGCCCCCTCCCCCCCTCTGTTTTCCTGCTCTATTGATGTGTATTGGGAGTATGATGCGATACAATACAGCTTTACAGTCAGTTCCGCTTTGTTAGATCACAGTCTCTATGCCAGATAAAAAAGATCCAGCCCCAGATGCCAATTCTTGTCAGAAAATTACAGTTTCTTTAAGTATTCAGACAAGTCAGCAGAGTTTCCACCACCCAAACCGGTTAACCAGTATTCAACTCAATTAACAGTCTACTATCAATATAGGAGTTGACTGTGCAAGGAAGCCAGAGAAGAGCAGAAGCTAGAGATGAAGTGATGAGAATAAATGAACAGGGTTTATTGAATAATCTTAGTTGCATTTGTTTCAGTGCGTTCTCATACTTCATCTGAGCAGCACAAACATAACAAATGTTATTATACATCAGGCCACAAGACCTTAAATTAGAGACATACCCTCATATCTCATATCAGTGGAGAAGAACATTTCAGCAGTCATTTAAACAGTCGAAAAAACACGAAAAGCAGTAATGAAAAATCTAAAACTTAAAGAAATTAAATCAATTAATTAATAATATAATAAATGATAAACATAAATGTATTAAAATTGTGAATCAAATAAATGAATGACTGAATAAATAACTAAGATTTGTAAATGATTATAAAGCCACAGCTGAAATTGTCAATGCAAAAGAAATACTAGAAAAATCTAAAACAATACAGAATAGAATAAAATAGAATGGAATAGAATAGAATTGAATTAATTTCATTTAAAGCACACACTGGTTATTACATTTTTCAGGTTTTACAGCTTCATTAATTGGATAAACATAATTCTTATGTCCCAACAACAGAAACTCTTATTTAACAAACTTTGCTAAGCAGTTAAAGGGACTGAATGGATCATAAGGGATTCTTCAGTTTGATTAATATTATTATTATTATTATATTATTATTACACTTATTATTGTTATTTTTATTGTCATTGTAAATTTAGTTTTTTTTAGGTCACAATCATCCACTTGAACATGACAGCATTGGTGAAATAATCACCTTCACAAAAATGACTAAAGCTTTATGATGCTTACCAGTAGTCGACGATGTCAAGTACAAATTCATTTTATGGTTTAGAGACTATCTGCTTGTTAAGTGTGACGTCACGCAAAGTGGCTTTCGGGTCCAAGCACTCTATCAAACTGTATGGGGAGACTCCGTAAATGGTAATAATAAACGTTTACGAACCGATGTAATACTTTCAAAAATCAAGATCGAAATATGTACATGCCTCATATCCATTGGCCAGAAAGTGATTCATTTTTTATAAATGTAAAAAATTTTGGTATTTGTGATGCAGCAAGTCCAGAGACTGTTGTACACCGTGATTTTATTTAAAATTCACTTTAATGTGTGATAGGACTAAAAAGGAATATTTTCTCAATTAAAATGAGTAGCGGCTTGGACCCAGTAACAGTATTTCATACGTCACCTATATTTTACGACTAAACAAGCGGATCGACTATTTTGAGGGATATAAACAATAACAATGGTCCTATCATATTTCCCTTTATACATATTTAATTTCCGTAGCTTCTGAGAATCCAAAAAGATCTACATATTGAAAATGTTATGATAGCTGTTAAATTGCTAAGTCGTGATTGAATTGCCTCTTGTTACATTTATGCAGTAGTTTGACAACAAGCAGGAAATGTTCAAGGGCCAATGATATCACTACATTGAAATGATCTAAAAATCTGTATGAAATGCTGTTGTTAGGTACTCTAAATAAACAGAATAAATGTGTAAAAAGGTTTCTTGTTTTTAAATAGTAAATAAAGTCATGTAGTAAACACATGTACTCAAATACAGAATAACACTCAGAAATATAGAAAAAATAAAAATAAATAAACAAGATTTATGGTCACGTTAGTGGAGAGGTGTATAATGATCAGTTGTCATTATAGCTAATGAATATTGGTAAAAATACTGTCTGTCGTTTTCACATACAGTGGTCACTCACTATAATACGGTTCTCTAAGTTTCGTGGATTTTCTTTAGTGCAATTTGACATGTTTTTTTAACAGCGAATTGTGTTCTTCGTCCTGATTGGCTGTAGACCATTGTCAATCAATCTTCTTTATGTCACTGGTACAGTACATAATGCACTCAGCTTGCCAAATAAGCGTAAAAATTTGATCGCTAGCAATCTGAGTTTCAACAAGAAAGCATAAAGGGTCGTAACTGTCCACAGCAAGACCATCGTAATGGGGGTCGCACACCGGATGTGCCACATTATGCAGCAACATACATTTCAGAATTGTAAACACCGCAAGTCTGCAGCTGTCTGCGGCGCCTAGCTCACTGAAAAAAGTGTTGCATGCAGAACTGTTGCAAATCATTTATTTGAGTTGAATTTAAACAAACAAATTAAGTTGAATAATGTTCAACTTCATTTGTTTGTTTAAATTCAACACAAATAAATTATTTACAACCACTTAACGTAAACAAATTGAGTAAATCCAAGGAATCATCTCTGAATAATTTTTTTAGTGTATGATTTAGGACACTGTTCATATTTCTGCCATGCCACAGAGCGCCATCTGAATAGTTTTATTTTAAATAGCATTTGAATGCGCGTGTCCTGTGTGTGTTGCGTTCAACTGTCATGTGCGTGACCCCCTTTTAGGGTGGAGTCTGCTAGTTTTGTTTATTAGTGACTGCAGGAAAAAGAACATTATGCTGGATGCCAACATTATCCGCACAAAAGCTAAGAGCCTTTTGCTGACAGCGATGAATGTTTGTGCCTGACAACAGGTTTTAATTTTTGGTTTCATTCTATAACACTGGAATTATTTTTCCAGGATAGTTTGAACTTTGAGTGTTAAAACGGGAGAAAAGTGTGAAAATGTTTATCCCTGTCTGAGAAAAGTGAGAAAAGTGTAGTGGCGGTTTAACAGCCTTAAAACATCTATAATAATTGTAAAAAATAAAGCTAATTATTTCGCCTGTTGCATGTTTTTTATAATGTAACTCCTGCGATTAATGAGGGACCCCTGTATTATAGTAGATAATAGTGAACATATTATGATAAAACCTTCACATCTATCATTTAGAAATCAAAATATGTCAATCAGTAGGGGAAAGTTGTCTCTTTCGACTAGTGAACTCATTGTCTTCTTGCAGTTACAATGGAGGAATCTGTGTGGATGGGGTGAACTGGTTCCGCTGTGAATGTGCTCCTGGATTTGCAGGACCCGACTGCCGTATCAGTGAGTATCTCAAAGAGGAAAGAATGGGGACATATAGAAAGAGGGGTGTTGGTGGATTACCGAGCATCCCGTGCCCTTTGACCTCCTCGGGGGTCAAAGGTTGGCCCTCGCTCACAAACAGACAGAGGGGATAAATTATTCAACCAGTGGAAAAATTCCTCTTCTTATGTCTCTTGTGTCCATTGATGCACATAGAAAACACTCCTTAAAGATTCCATGCATTTCCCCAGCCTCATTTTCTGAGGGCTGGTCATGGGAACGCCATCAATCCTGGCGTTTACAAATGCGTATTGATTTGAGATGACAGTTTTAACTTTCTCTGAATATGACATTTCTGCCTGGGCTGTAGCTGCATTGATGAATGTGTGTTCTCTTTGGTTTACCAGACATCGATGAGTGCCAGTCATCCCCCTGCGCCTATGGTGCCACCTGTGTGGATGAGATCAATGGTTTCCGGTGTGTTTGCCCACTCGGTCGCACTGGACCTCAATGCCAAGAGTGTAAGAGTTATTGTTTAATCGTTAAAACAGCCTGTCTCCTTTCAGTTCTCTCACCTAGGCTATATTGAGAAATGGACCCTAAAGTCCCCATGAAATCGATTGGCATTTAGAAAGGAAGTTGGAAAAGGACAAAGTGAACAGCTCAGAACTATCCAGTAGGATTTGTTTATATGGCACCCTTAGGGGCTGATCACACGAACGCCAACTATGTTCCCAACACGCAAGGCGCATCACACTGCCTTTTTTGTTGACAAGAAAAAATGAAGCGCGGTGTGCTTTTTGTATGTCGCTAGGCATGGACTGAGTCAGCTGTGTATTGTGTGCGAGTGCTGCTGTTGATATTAATATGATTCTAATACTTACAAATTTTGTGATATTCAAGAGTTTTGAATGCATGCAGTTCTGGATAACTCAAAACAGCAACCACTAGTCTCTCCTCAATCTTCAAATGTCTCCGTTGTTGTCTTGACAAACACTGCCGGCACCTCAATGGAAACCCCGTCTCTGCTTTCATTTAATTGGAGAATAAAAAACACATGAGTGACCTGACGCTTTTTACGCTCATGATTGACTTTTTTTTTTTTTTTAACTGCAAACGCTCTGCGCACAAGGACAAAAAGAGAGGCGCAGTAGGTGGTTAAAACGTGATGCACGCAGGGTGCATAAGCAGCACGCAAAAATACTCACGGCCGTTAGTAAATCATTCAAATATGTCACCTCTCAACGCAAAAAGGGCGTTTGGCGTGATCGGCTCCTTATTTATTTAGTTGCTAGTCAGAGGCATTTTTACTCTTCAAAGTTTTTGATTGGCCAAAAATCTCTCAAGTGCTGGATGAGTTCTCGGAATTATGAAAAAGATAGTCAATTTTAAATGCATACACAACTTTTCAAACGTTTGGGCTCCATACTATTTTGTTCAAGTCAATAGCTATGTTTCCATCCAAAAAGATGTGATTTAGTTTTTTTGTAAATAATGCAAAATTGTCACTTCCTGATAAACTAGTGGCAAATATCAAATTAAAAATGAAATTTGCTGCAATAGGAGAAGCCAAACTTGACAGTATTTTCTTTTGACTTTTTAATTTTTTTTATATTTAAAAAGTGAATTCAATGTTTACATCAAAATTTATGCAGATTTTTTTTTCTACCGTGTTGTGCACATACCATTTTATGCTCATTTTCAAAATGTATGCACATCATGACGTTTAAATTAAATGGCACCTATGATGAAAATCATCTTTTGTAAGCTGTTCGTACAGAACTGTGTGCAGGTACAGTATAGTGTGTCCACAGTCATATTGGGGTGATAAAAAGACAATAAGTCTCTTCTTTTTTTATTTCTTATTTGTTAAAATAGGATCCAAACCCCCCCTGTTGAGGCCGACCGCAACGTGATGTAAGAGTGCGGTTTCTCCGCCCACTGAATTGATTGACAGCCTCATATTAACATGTCTTTGTAGTATAACAGGTATAATTATACCCACAAGACAGAATGGCTGTGATCATCAATCATCGTCAAATTTGATCAAGAATGAGCTTAAAACATTTTTAAAGGTGCATTTCTGTCACTGTGCTGTTTATCTGATGCAGCCGTGGTGGAGATTGAGGCACACTCTGACAGGCACATGGAAATGTTGGGCGAGGAGAACTAGCATTAAAGGCACAGGCCACTAATACAGCTACATGGGGTTCAGAGCAGAAAATCCCAACATTCTTAAAGGTATACTAAATAATCTGATGGGTGTTTTGAGCTGAAACTTTACAGATACATTCTGAAGACACGAAAGACTCATCTTAAATCTTGAAAAAGGGGTAAAATAGGTTCCCTTTAAAAAAAAAAAAAAAAAGTAAAATGCCAATATGTGCGTAAAAAAAGTAGATGGAAACATAGCTAATGTCACATGATCCTTTAGAAATCATTCTAATATGCAGATTTGGATAAGCTAAAGGCTAGACCTGGAGTTGAAGCCACAAATCAGGGAATATGAAGTAATCGACATGAAAGGCAGACAGCATGGGCATTAGGCATCATGTGACCGATCACTCCAGACAGAAAGGGGATCTGCTCCTAAATTAGAATTGGCTGCAGTCTTACGTTGTTTGTGTTGTGTTGCAGTTATTGGCATTGGGAAGACGTGCCACTATGCTGGACTTCAGTTCCCGCATGGCAGCCACTGGGAGGAAGAATGCAACACTTGTCAGTGCGTCAACGGCAAGGTGGAGTGCACCAAGGTAAGTGACTGAAGAACATGCTCGTCTTTATCTTTTCGTTTCTATATCTATATAAAAGCTTCTCTCTTTCTCAGGTGGTCTGTGGTCGGAAGCCATGCCTTCTGCCAGGGACCCCAGGGCGAGAGCTTCACTACTGTCCAGGAGGTCGTGAATGCCTGGAGCACAACTTCCTGACATGCCTCTCACCCCCTTGTCACCAATGGGGGTTTTGTTCAAGCCCTGAGACCCCCCCAACCCTCCAAACCAAATGCGAGCCCAACTCGGTCTATCTGGACAAGAGCTGTGCTCGCATCACCCTTATTTTCAACAGGGACAAACTACCCACAGTAAGTATTCATGTTTGTAGTGGTGTTTGAACGGATTGCACAAAAGCCCTCATGATACACAGATGATATCAGATGGAATTGCAGTAGTCTATGAGATTTGGCCCAAACATGGTATTACTAAGTAAAAATGTTTTGAAAACAAGAAAATAAACCTTTTGTTGACCTTTTCCGTGTCTAATTTATAAGTCTGGTGAAAGTCTTGGGTCAGTAAGAAGAATACTTTGAATGAATACTTTTATTCAGCTGGGAAACATTAAATTGATCAAAAGTGACAGCAAAGGCATTTTGAAAAAGTATTCTGCTTGAAATAAACCAGAACTGAGTTGGAAAAATATATAACAGTTCAGCACTGTTAGTTATTAAAATTTGAGCACTGTAAATTTGGAAGGTTAATAAAGGATCATGCGAGTAATAGTTGCATGTAGGAATAAATCCCACATACTGTATTAAACAAAACACATGTAATAATTTACAACGTTTCTGTTTTAACTTTATTTTTGATTGAGTATAAAACATAAAATGATTAGTTCATTCTTAATAATTTTTGTAAAATCATTTAGAAAATCTTACTGACCCCAAACTGATACAAAAAAAATTGTATTACCAACATACGACAATCACCGTAGCTGTAGCATAGTGCTCTAGGCTGTGTGTCCACCAAATCATTTTAGGTAGCTAAAAGCACTAGCCCTGTTCTTTTAAAACCATATAGCTGTGGCAGGTTGAGAGCACATTTTCTGAATATGCAAAAGTAAATTGTGTATAATAGATCCCCTTTAGAATAAAATAAAAAAACACTGTGGTGAATGTACAGCTATTAATTATTGCCTGTGTACAAAAAAAAGGGCACTACTGGTCAAAAGTTTGAGGTCTGTAGAATTTTTAAATGTTTTAAAATAAGCATATCAGGCTCACCAAGGCTGCATTTATTTAATTAAAAATACAGTAAAAAATTGTGAAATGTTATTGCACTATAAAATAACTGTTCAACAGTAGTTTATAATTTAATTTAGTAATTTATTTAAGTGATTTTAAAGATGAATTTTCAGCTTCATTACTCCAGTCTTCAGAGCCACATGACCCTTCAGAAATCACTCTAATAATAATAATAAAATTATTATTATTATTATTAGTAGTAGTAGTAGTTTTAGTAGTAGTATTATTGGTAATAGTAATTAAAGCAATAATTATTGGAGTAATAATTGGATTTAAAACGACATGCAATAATACAGTTATTAAAATGTTTTAATAAATATTTAACAATGTAACATTTTTGTTTACATTTTAATAAATGCCACCTTGATAAACAGAATAATTTGAAAAGACAAAAAAAACTGACCTCAAACTTTTGACCGGTAGTGTAATTTCAGAAAAGGCTGCCTTACCAATGCTTTTATAGTAATGTTAACAGTACTTTTATCTCTTACATGTCAGTTATTTAAACATTGTTTCTGTTTCTGAAATATCCCTGTAAAAATCTGCCATGCTTTCTAGGGAACGACGGTGGAGAATGTCTGCTCGGAGCTGAGGTATATGCCTGCCACGCGGAGCCTGGCAAAGGATCATAAGCTGTTGGTTCTGTGTGACCTCTCCTACAAAAACCAGGACGCCGTAGAGGTAGCCATTGTAAGTAAATGTTGACCACTTTTACTTTGTGCACCTAGCAAGAGCTTTCTATGCGCATATAAGAGTAATATTCGGTACATTTTCAATATCAACACACTTTTAGATTCTTATTGTTGCACATTTCTGCTGTTTGATTGGCTCTTAGATCAACAAAGAGTGAAAAAGTCCAGAGCTTATCATTGTTATTGAAATAATATCGAATCACGATGAAATGTAACATTTATCAGCCCAGCCCTATGATGTTGCATTTTTCACTGTCATGTATGACAAAAATGAAGAGAATTAGTGCAGTCATTATTTAAAGTTCAGTAAATGGTTAAACATTTATTTGTATTCCATGGACTTCTAATAATTTTTTGTGTTTTTTTTTACATTTTCCAGCCAAATCACAAACTACAGTATGCTGTGGATAAGTGTAGTTCAATAAAGTACAGCTCTTATAGTTTAAAAAGAAATTCGTCAAATCCCTAATTAATATAGTTCAGGCCATATTTTTGTTATGCATATATTTCTGAAAGCAAAGGACCTTGATTAATTTAGTCACTGAAGACCATGTGATCCGGTGTGACCATTTATGCTCATTTTAAATCAATTCAATAATTAAAGTCAATTCCGCTCAAATTTAATTAGTTGAAGGACCCCATTTAAGATCATGTGACTGAGACCCCCTGTGAAGCCCATGACATGTACCTGCTAAGTGTTTGTTCAGAATTTTTCACATATTTAACTTTTTTGGAGCCACTATAAATTCAGTTTTTTTGTTTTTCCTTTGGTGTGGTGCCAGGTTTCACAAATTATGTAGGGGAAAATGATATAATTCATAATTTTATATGACATAAATAGCACTTTATGAAGGTAAGTGTCCAGCATTGAAGATAAATCACACTTATGCTATTTGTATATTATTAAGAGTTGTTTTTCTTCATTTTTGCTACACCACATCAAGTTGTTTAAGGAATAGTTCAGTAATTATGTAAAACAAAAAACTGAAAGAATTGATAACATTAGTGACCCCTTTATTTTTTTCAAAATTTAGGCTTGAAACTGCATAAGTCTTTTTTTTTTTTTTTTTTTAACTTCAAAAATTGTTTTACCAAAAAAAATTATCCTCTTTTTAAAATTTTTTTTTTACATCCTATTTGTCAGCTATCCATTCATGACTCTGTACCATTCACTTAGCATTGTTTTTGGCCCCTTAAGATCTATTAAAATTCAAAGTCAGAACCACGGGGGTCTTAAGATACAGTACTCATTGTAAAAATCTGTTAATGGATGCAAATTAGATTTCCTCCTCGAATCAAGTGCGGTTCCTCGAAATGCCCGGACGCCCAGAGCAATGCCAACTGGCCCGCTCTTCAAACCAACCCATTATGGTGTAATGAGATTCAGTTGAGTGACCAGCATTGGGTCGTACTGCATTGCAGCATTTCCTCCAGCTGCACACACATCATCTTACACAAAACCTTAGGATTACCACTTTTGTCTTTATATTGTAAAAAAGCTGTCTTTAACAAATATTCAGTGAATTAACAAAAAGCTAATGCTTGTGCATCAATATGAAAATGAATACCTTTGAGCTGCCAGGATAGTTTAGTGTAATTTGAAGCCACGTTTCCTCCGTTCAGTGAAACATTCTGCCTCACGGAAGTTACTTACAAATAGCGGTTATCTCCAAATGCATGCTTTATACTCGGTCAGATTACACTAAATCCCTGCGGTGTTATAACAAGTCACTGAGCGAAGGCCCGTGTTTAACTGGCCTGACTCATTAAAATGGAACCTGTAGGCAGGAACTTTGAACACTGCAGGTTTTTGCATGTTGAAATAATTGAGTCAACCGACTTTTTGATTTGAGTCAACCGCTTTAGTTAAAAGGTTTTTCAACATTTATCTACATGTTTTTGCAGTACAGTCTGATGTTTATAAACCCTCCATATTATTTTTTTGTTCTCCTGCAGTCGTTCCAGCAGGATGAGCAGCCCAGTCACAGTCAAATCCAGGAGGCTGCGAGTACCATCGTCAGCACACTGTCCAAGCGGCACAACAGCACCGTCATGCTTGCCGTCATCGAGGTCAAAGTGGAGATGCCGGTCACGTCTCAGCCAGTGGGTGAGTAGAGCCAACTGGCCTCAAGGCTAAACCAGCCCTCATCCCCCGACCCAGTGTCAATTCCCTGTTTCCAGCAATTAGTGCAGCTTAATTGTCTTTGTGAGTCACAGGAGGAAGGGACTGAGTGGCTCAGAGGATGCAGCAGTTGTGGGCAGGAGGCCATAAACCTGTGTGACAGTCATTCAGCTCCTCCACAGTCCTCTGCCATAGCACAGCAATGCATTTAAGATGGCTCACACTTTATTTTTTTTGGATTAAGGGAATTCTAAATAGGTTTTAAAGTATTTGTAACTGAGCACTGACTACATTGGATATAACTGTTGTCCTCAAGTTATTCACAAAGGTTACTGTTAACTTTCATATGTAAAATCAATGGAATCTGACAAGTGTCTCACAAATGTTGTTGTTCAAGGCTTGTGCACACCGGGTGTCGCTTTTTTTCAATGTTTGTTGGTTGTCAGCATTTTACGAGATGTTGTTCTACATTCAAACCCAGGCAATTTTTAACTGCATTGAGCAGAATAAATGTGCAAAATTACCCCCTGACGTTAGATGGTGCTTTATAATCTTGCAAGTCATGAAAGAAATGTAAAAGTAAACTTACCGCAATATCCTATTTGCTCTGTGTTCAGACACCAATGAAAAAAAGCAGCTCCACATTCATCTTGCCTTGATACATTATCTTTTTCATTGAAAGAAAGTGAAACTGGGATCACCTCAACTGTTTTGCACAAGTGGTGTTTACTGTAACTTCAGCAGCTCCAGGCCCGTGAACAAAAGTGCCAAACGATTGAAGTTTTGATGCGGGGCAGCAAAAGAGTATGGTCTGCCTGCACACTGCAAGACCTGGGGGCGTAACTTGAAGAGGGGTAACTTGTAGTAGAGGCATAACTTGAAGTTGTGGAGACCCACATGTCAAAACTATGTTGTCGGCAATATGGTGCTGATCAGTTTTTTACGTCTACACCTACTCCACACCTAAACCCAACCGTCACAGTTATTAACGTCTAAACCAGGAGTGCATACTCGATACTGAAAGGCCAGTTTCCTGCAAAGATTAGTTCCAACCCCAATTAGACACACCTAAACCAGCTAATCAAGCTCTTTCTATGTATACTTGAAACTTTCACGCAGATATTGAAGGAAGTTAAAGCTAAACTATGCAGGACACCGGCCCTCCAGGACTAAGTTTGGACTGCCCTGGTTTAAACGTACTACAGCTGTTAACCCAACCATCATTGATATTAACGTCTACACCTTCACCATACCTAAACCCAACCATCATCATAAACTTTTACACCTACCACTACCCTAAACCCAACCATTACAGTTATTAACATCTATACCTTCACCAAACCTAAACCCAACCACCATAGTCATTAATGTCTATACCTACCACAACCCTAAACCCAACCACCATCATTAACTTTTGCACCTAGCACTACCCTAAACCCAACCATTATAGTTATTCATGTCTATACCTTCCCCAAACCTAAACCCAACCATCATCATTAACTTTTACACTTACCACTACCCTAAACCCAAACATTATAGATATTATTGTCTATACCTTCTCCAAACCTAAACCCAACCACCATCGTTATTAACGTCTACACCTACCACTACCCTAAATCCAAACATTATAGATATTATTGTCTATACCTTCCCCAAACCTAAACCCAACCATCATCATTAATAACATACAGCTGCGGGTTTTAGAGTAGGCTAACTGTCATAACAAAACGAGTTGCATGGCGGAGTTGCTAAATGAATGAATTTAACCATATGTTAAATTAATAGGTTGTGGATGAATTTGGAGGAAACTCAAACATTTGGTGAAAATGTTCTCTGATAACTTCTACCATCTTGCCAACAACATCTCTTTGTGACATCTCGCATGCTTAAATAGGATCTTGATAAATGCAAGTTACGGCTCTAACCTACTACAAGTTACGCCCCTGTCTTGCAGTCTGCAGACAGATAAACTTGGATCAAAACAAATAACAAGCATTAGGTATCTCTTTTAAAAAATGACACTTACACCTGGGGCCTCATGTACGAAGACTTACTTAAACCTCATGTACGAAATCTTACTTAAACATTGCGTACGCACAAAGCTGTAAATGTGCGTACGCAGGAAAAAATTCAGATGTATGAAACACTGTGTACGCCGAATCTCACGCATATTCTTTTGTACATCTGAATGAACGTGAAACTGAGCGCAACATGCACGAGCACAAAACCCCTCCCTGCCTCCTCCCTCGTATGAATATGCTAATGACTATGCTAATGGAAAACCCAACGAAAAAAGCAATGGCAAAATCAAGCAAAAAGAGAAACTTTGAACAGAATGTGAAATGGAGGTGCTGCTTTCGGAGGTAGACCGGAGAAAAGCGGTGTTATTTGCAAGTTTGTTCTCCGGAATTAACAACAAAAGAAAAAAAATAGAGTGGGAGAGTTTAGCTGATGCGGTTAACACAGTTGGGTCTGAACATCGCACTGAGTGCATTAAAAATAGAAATAGTGTGGTTTATATCTGTAAAATGTTGCAGTACTCTTAGCAGTCTCAGTGGCGCACCTCGTAAGATGCACGTGATCATGTATTGATTCGGTTCGAATCTAGCGTCTGATGAACTCTTTCTTCTTTATTTCCTGCTACATATCAGATTTTGCCCACTATTTATCACGAGAAAGACAAGTAGGAATCATCAATAAGTTTGTGCATCATATTTTATTTGCACATTTATTGAATGGAAATGTTTCTGATTCACGCATGCAAATTCATCTTCAGATAGTGTCTTTATAGCAATGTGCGTGCGGTAGATAGCTCAGATTACATTGGGAAAACAGGCGACCGCTGCAAATTGTGCTTTAATGTTTGGCTGGTCAAATGTATGGTATGGAAACCTTACATACCTACTAGATGAACCCGTCTCATACAGCTGCCATTGCAAGGCTCAGACACTTTGTAGAGAGGAATTTAACACAACTGCCTCTAGGAGTCGCCAATGGAAATAAAACAGACACTCACAAAAAATGTGCGTACGCCAGCCAGAAAGCTGCCGTGAAGCTGCGCACATTCCCACGTTCAGTTCATTGTTAGTAAATCCAAACGTGAGCGATTCTGAGCGTGAAATCTGGCGTACGCAAAGTTTTTGTGCGTACGCAGCATTGATACATGAGGCCCCTGGTGTTTTGCACATTGGTGTTCACGATTATAATGGCGCCATTTGTTCAGTTAAGAGGAGTCAAACATTGACAAATCGCGAGCACATTATGTTCCTTTGTTACTGGGCCTTTACGCCAAAATACCCAGCAAATTCTGCAGCAAACGGAGCTTAAAAAAATTTGGTGACCATACAAGGTGTTTCTAATGCAGCGTCTATGGGGCTGAAAGAAAATTTGATGTTATTCTCTCCTCTGGCTGCCGTCATCAGTCTCCCAAATTTTTTTTTTTCATTGGGAAGTTTTTTTATTTTATTTCAGCAAATGAAATAATGAATTTGAATTTGTTGTATTCTTCCATTCACTTCGCTCCAAGTATACCTATGATGCCTTCCCCTGTTGAGAAACCCAGATCCCATGTGAAAAGGGTCAATTAACCATTGGCTCTTTATTTAAAAGGTGGAATTTGTTCCTGACTGTACTCTCTCTTTCCATATAGATTACCTGGTACCTGTGTTGTGCGTCGTCTTATGCGTCCTCTGGGTCTTCTGCGTCATCGTCTGTGTGTGGTGGACCCGCAAGCGGAGAAAAGAGCGTGAGAGACGTGAGCGCGTTCCAGTGGAGGAGAGTGTCAACAACCAGTGGGAACCGCTGAGGCCTGTGACGCGGCCGCAGCACAAGGACAACCGGGACGCGCAGTTTGAGCGCACCAAACTCATGGGCTCCCCAGACCGAACCTGCAACAGCGGGGACGACGAGGAGGACATGGAGGAGGATGAGCTGGAGCTGGTGGAAGAATGGTGCGGGACGGAAGGAGGCAAGCATCCCGTCCAAAAGTACTCTAAATCTGCAGCGCGGACCAAGAATGGGCTGATCTGCACCACGAGGAGCACCAGCGGCAGCAGTAGCCCTTCACTCAAAGCAGCCTACTGGACAGGCTTCAGCCCAAAGGACAACAACTGTAAAAATGTCAATAATGCCACCGCCGGCCAAGAGCACAAAGAACACTGCGTATGAGCTCCGATGAGCAGGACGAGGAGACCAAGGCCATCTCAGAAACCAAGACTGAGTTTGTTTTTTTTCCCCCATGTGTTGTTTTATTTTTGACTCTTTGGAGCGTTTTGAAGCTGAAAAAGTGGCAAATTTCTTTCCCTTTTTTTATGTACAGAGGAAGCAGACTGTATTTGTTTATGAGGAGGCATCGAGAAGCCTCGTTTTTGTTTTCGGGAAGAAAAAAAAACTAAACTGCTGGAATGGAAGCAAGACTAAGGAACTTGCGAATTTTATGTTGTTGTTTACAAACATTTGTGCTTTTGATTTCGTTTCGAGTGGCCCAACTTCGGTGCAGACCACGTGGGGACAAGCGTTCATCTGTTCTCCTTCCGCGCCTGCCTTACAGAGCTCGACGTTCACGAGGAGGGCTAGAGTGCCTATAAAGTGGCCTTGTTTTTTTTTCTGCCGACTTGGCTGAACGCTCTTTAAACAAACGGATTGCAGTATTTTGAGTCGTTCGCAAGTGCCTTCAGACAAGCCCCTCGGTTTCAGGGTCTCCAGCCCCGGTAGATCACGAAAAACACACACACGCGCACACACAAAAAATAGGTGGAGAGGCTGGTCCCAAAAGCAGCTCCCATATCACCATCAAGGTATTTGTTTAAAGACGAGATCTGTAAATACGTGTAAATAATAAAGGAGTCGCTGTGTATATTTGAATTTAGTAACTTAAGTCACTTTTTTTATTATTATAATTATTATTATGATTTAAATATTATGATTATTATTGTTTTTTATTTTTATTTTCCACCATTCCTTTTTATTTATGCCAGTTGTCATGGCAGGTTTTGTAAGATATACAGCGTCCCGCAGTCAGAGCAGAAATATAATCAGAGATCATCCTATTATGTTGTTGTTTTATTTTTGTTTTTCCACTAGACACCTATACGATCGTGTGCTGTATTGTGGCGTGTGTGTTCGCCTCCTTGAAGACCCACAATCCCTTCCCTTACCAGTCCTCCTGTTGCTGATCATAAAACCGAGACCTGCCGGTTCATGCTTGTTGCTTGTAAAGATGCTGATATGTCAAAATGATGACTTCCAAATGCTTTCTGTTTGCTTGTTTGTGTTTGTTTGGATCGAAACTTTCATGAAGGGAACAATTATGTTGTCAAGCATTTGTACTCGAGGTACCAGTTCAAAGAAGTGGATTATCTCTGAAACGGCTGGCTATGATTTGATTTTGTTCATCATGATGTTCAATATAAGACTCCTAGGAAGATGCTAAAAGTTCAAACTGTTTTGATTGGTTCAAAAATCAGGTGAACGCAAACTAGTAGAAATTAAGTTCAATGTTAAGTCCGTTATGGAAGGGAAACTGAGTGGAGCTGGAGAGGAGAATTTTCTTTGTTTTGTTTTATTTCTTTTTTAAAGATGTAATTTTTTTGTACAGAAGAATTGCTCTGAAAAAAGTTCATTTAGTGGAATTTATGTTTGTTCTTAGAAATAAATCAAACTATTTATTAAAGCATTTTATAACAATGTGCTCACGAGAACCACTGTCTGCTGGTGTTTAGTACTGAAGGCTTGTGGGTAAGTCTTTTCATCATATCGTATTACCGATACCTAAAAAAAAATCCCCCTGATCCTGCCAGAGGTGAGGACGACTCTGGATCGATACAGGAACTCTTGCTTCCAGTCGAGATGCTACCGTTAAGAAGCAGCCAATGGAAAGACGTCTCCTGTTCTCGGCTGACTGCTGCCTGGCCAATGGACGATGGCCTTTTCGTGGCTTCATGTGGTGTGAATGTTTTATGAGGATGATTATGATGATGCTGAGTTTATGTTATGGTTTTGTCTCACAACAGGCTCTAATGGAAAGAAGGGTTGGAGTCGCATTACACATCACTCAGAGTACCATAGTGTTGGGTTTAGGTGTCTCTGATGGTGTAATTGAACTTCATAGAAGTGGGGAAATACAGTAGTGCTTTGAGAGAGAACCCATTGAGGAAAAGGAAACCAGTGCTGGGGCCTGTAGCTAATGACAGTTTGGTAATTTAAAAAAGAAAATAGTAAATGTTTTGACTTTCTTTGTGTGTCTATTGTGACTCAAACTTTAATACAGTGTTGGCCATCACTTTAGTGAAATGTGTTTTTAACTTTCTTGAAGTATCTATCATAAAATCCGTCAGAATACTAAAGCATCTTTTTTAAATCACTATTTTGTGTTCTGGATGAACAGTGACAGAACCTGGTGAAAATATTTCCTGATTTGGTCAAGTTTTGATATTTGTTCACACCACATCTGATGGAGGTATAACAAATTGAATAGGGGTCAAAGGTATGTTGAAGACTGTATCAAATTTAATTTACAGAATTAATTTTACACACACAAAAGCATATTACATTCAAATAAAGTGTCTAATACAGGGGTGCTCAAACTTATCAAGGACCAGAAACCCAACTTGATTGAGAATAGAGGGCCGAAGGAAAATTTAGGTAGGGTAATTTGTCATGGGTAATTTCCTAATGTATTTAATAATGTTTAAAAATTACTAGAAACCATTGCTTTATATTAACTTATGCAGGATTATTTACATTGTGAACTTACGACAGTAAAAACAAAATGTAATTTATAACAGAATTACGCTAGTTTTTGCCTTGATTTGCTTGCCAGTCCGTCAAGTGATCGTATTTACATAAAAGAACAGATTCATTTACATTTAGTTGAAACATTTAATTCCAGTCAGCTTTTTTTGTAGCTCAACAATAAAACAAACAAAGAAATGTTACATCAAATTAGAAATGCATTTTGTGTTTTCAAAAGTATCTAATAGATATCCAATACATGTCTAAACACAGTCATCTTGCCTCAAACAAGGCTAAATTTGAGCTGTCAGTGAAAATCTAATAGAGATTTGGCCAAAAGAGTAAGAATGAGTCTAAGAATAGGCCAAAACTAGACTAGTCATCAAATAAACAGAAATGAATGACTACACTTATAAACTCTGTCTAATCTGTGTATCTGACGAATAGTCTAGTTTTGGCCTATTATTATGTCTATTCGATTTTCACTGACAGCCCAAATTTAGCCTTGTTTTAGCCAAGCTGTCTACGCTTGGATGTCTATTAGACTTGTTAAACACAAAATTGTTTGCTAGGGCCCCAATCGCCATCTCATACTCACTCTCCTCTCAAATAGAATGGTGGGCCAAATCAAAGGTTAAAACTTGTCCAATTTTTATTTTATTTTTTTTTTTACTTTGGGCATTTCTGTTCATTTAGATATTTTTGTTAGAGTAAGAAAAGTTTGAAAGTAAAACATCTGAACATGGATCAAATAAAGTTCCATTGACATTACCCTGACCAAAAATATTTTGAAGGATTAAATACTTCTAGTTGACAAATGAGTAAAAGTGGTTTTTAGTGTGGTCTAAAGGATGGTGGCTAGAGGCAAATATATATAGTTTAGGCTTTTAAAAATGTAAATGGCAATTAAGTACTCTGCTATTATGCTTATAGAGCTTTCTAATTGTCATGATTTTTGTTTAAAATATGCCTGACTAGATGCCTACATCTTAGTCATAAAAATGTGTTTAGTAAAAACTGGAAATTATAATAAATGGCAGTTAAAAATATTGCTTTGTTTATTTTGATGCTTAATTTTTTTTATAATAAATACATCACTTTATAAAAGTCTCAAATTGTACACAATTCACATACTTTGGAGCCAGATAGAGCATGTAACTTAACATTTACTGCTCTTATTTTGTTAAAAGTGCAGTATATAACTATATTTTTTTATTATGCGAAAAATGAGAATACATTAAATCAGAGTACATTTTAAAGAAAATGGAAAGACAAAAAGATAACATTACTGGAAAAAGAAACGACAACAAGCAGTAAGAGTATACATTACACATTAAAAAAAAAAGATATAATTTACAAATTTCAGTTGTTTTTAGAGCTTTTTTTGTAAAAGAGTTAGAAACAGTTTTATAAAAATATTTTTAAAAAAGGTTTTTGGTTTTTACATTTATGTATGTAACATTTTGTTAATAAGATAAGAAGAATAAGACAATATGTTTTCCTTTTATGTATAGCTCCTGTTTTGTAACAAACAAAACCAAACAAAACATTTCACACAGTAAGGAAAAGTCTTTATCAACATTCTCAATTACAAAAAGAGAAACATTTTTTCCAAAGCATATTAGAATTACTGCATTGCCCAAATAAGTGAAATAGGGACTCAGAATAGTGCTTACAAAACGAACAATTTATCAATATATTGTTTATATATCTTACTTAGAGAGAATTGACTGGGTATGTACCATGAATAATTCTAAAAGGTGCAGTATTTTTCATTGAGAAAAAGCCCGTCTAATGACATCATACTTCAGGAAGTGACATCTTTTGGAGGGAAAGCAACAAACCGCGAACGTAAGAGTTAAAAGTGGGCCCGAATGTGGTAATTTAAAGTTACTTTGTTTAACATTTCATTGATTTTAAATGTGGAGAAATCTGTATGATTTCAAAACCTGATTAAAAGAATCAAAAGAAGCGCGTTTGTTTGGTTTAGCTGTTAGCGGTTAGCCTTCCAATATTTTTTACAAAGGTTGTTAAATTAAAATGTTTTACTGCTAATTAACATGTTAGTTAACTTACATTGAGCAGAATATATTCTAAAACTCTGATCTATTTGCAGAATATATTCTAAAACTCTGATCTATTTAGAAAAAAATAAGTATCATAGCAGCCACAATATTCTTCCACTGCTACAGTACTTTGCTACAAACTTTACTGTAAGAGATTATCATTTGAGAAATGTCTCAGTGGGCTATTTTAGTTTTTTTTTTTTTTTTTTTTTAACAAATGGCAAATTCTTCTATTTGATTCTATGTCAATGTATGTGTTAGTTTTATTGCAAATGTCACATCTGTAACTGGCATTGCCTATATACTGATTACACAAAAATTCTCAACAATATGTTTTCTTTAATTTTATGGGCATATAATGACAATGTATCCTCTCCATCATGAAATGAGATGTTAGTCAATGAACTCTAATGCAGGTCTGGGGAGAATACATTATTAAATGATACATGTATTACTTAGTTATTAATTAAATGAACAAATGTATATATATACTATATATATATATATATATATATATATATATATATATATATATATATATATATATATATATATATATATATAGTTCTATGTATGTATATGTATACAACTATACTATGAAGTAAGACATTTTTAAACATTAATTTCTAATAACTGATTTATTTTATCTTTGCCATGATAACCGTACAAACTATTTTACTAGATATTTTTTACCAGTTTTTAGCTAAAGTGCAATTTAAAAGCTTATCTAGGTTAATTATATTAATTAGGCAAGTAAGTGTCATTGGGCAAGTCATTGTATAACAATGGTGGTATAACAATGGTAGCATGCTCGCCTCACAGCAAGAAGGTCGCTGGTTCGAGCCTCAGCTGGGTCAGTTGGCATTTCTGGAGTTTACATGTTCACCCACATGTGCGCGTGGGTTTCCTCCGGGTGCTCTGGTTTCCACACATGCCAAAGACGTGGTACAGGTGAATTGAGTATTCTAAAATTTATCGTAGTACATGAATGAGTGTGTATCGATGTTTCCCAGTGATGGGTTGCGGCTGGAAGGGCATCCACTGCGTAAAATAAATGCTGGATAAGTTGTTGGTTCATTCAGCTGTGGCAACCCCAGATTAATAAAGGGACTAAGCCGAAAAGAAAATGAATGAATGAATGAATGTATAACAATGGTTTGTTCCATGGATAAAAATTATATATTGCTTAAGGGGTCTTATGATATTCACCTTAAAATGTTTTTTGTTTTTTTATAATTAAAAACTGCTTTTATTCTAGCTGGAATAAAACAAATAAGACTTTTACCAGTAGAAAAAAAACATTACAGGAAATACTGTGAAATTTCCTTAAAACATCACTTAAGAAATTTCTCAAGTGATTAAACATCACTTGAGAAATGCTTGAAAAAGAATAAATATTATCTCTTATTTAAACTAACGTGTTTTCTCAGGCATGAGTGACCTACATGTGTGATGGAGTCTATAAAGTCACTCCATCCATGTCTCCCTGTGCAAGACGACTGCATGTGGCTGAAAGCTGATCCCAGATTCCTGGAGTGTTTCTCGGCAGTCAAGGACGTCTGACCCGCACTCATTTATACAACATTTTGTGCCTGTCATGATGACCCGAAATGAAAGGTACGCCAGTCTCATCCAGAACTCAGTCAGATAGTTCTTTAAGAGAAACTTCTCTTAATCTAAAATCTACACATTTAAAGACAATCAAAAATAGCTTTTGGGGCGTCACGGTAGCACACTGGGTAGCACAATCGCGTCACAGCAAGAAGGTCATTGGTTCGAGCCTCGGCTGGGTCAGTTAGCATTTCTGTGTGGAGTTTGCATGTTCTCCCCATGTTCATGTTGGTTTCCTACGAGTGCCCTGGTTTACCCCAAATGTCCAAAGACATGTGGTAGGTGATTTGGGTAAGCTAAATTGTCTATTGTGTATGTGTGTGAATAGGAGTGTAAGGGTGTTTCACTGTGATGGATTGCAGCTGGAAGGGCATCCACTGTGTATAACATATACTGCATAAGTTGGCGGTTCATTCCGCTGTGGCGACCCCAGATTAATAAAGGGACTAAGGCCAAAAGAAAATGAAAGAATAAAAATGGCTTGTGTAACTGATTTAAGTGCATTTCCCTTTGGGGACGGGTTGCTACAAGATTTTTCCAAATATACCAAATTAAGAAATTCTGGGGTTTCCGAAACCGCCTACTACTTGATAGGTACTGCATTTGAATTTCATCAAACTACTCGGCTGTTAGAAAAGTACGTTCTAGAAATTAAGAACCTGAAAAGTATGAACGGAATTCGGACGTACTACATCCACCATTTGTCATGGTCACGTGACCTACCTGCGTCAGTTGCGTTGCTTCATTCCCATTCATAAATTTTCTCACGGAGCATCATGGAATATCGCAGAGTGCATGGGATCTGCCGGAAGTAGTAAGTCATCCAGGTACTTTCGCATACTGATTTTTGAATTCTATGTATTCGGACAGTCGGTTCATTCCGCTGTGGCGACCCCGGATTAATAAAGGGACTAAGCCGACAAGAAAATAAATGAATGAATGTATTCGGACATACCACTCGGCTCGCATACTGATTTTAGCGTACTGTATAGTATGGAAGTATGCAGTTTCGGACGCAGCCTGGGTTAACTTGTGGTCTGTTGAGCTTTTAAAGAGATGACGGAGTTGATCTGAAGCTCAAACAAATGTGGCTTTACAGAATTAAGCAACAGTATGAGCCAATTGATATCCATTCCTTCAATAATAATTCCTCTTGGCATTTCATATCTCCCGTTTGGAGTTGTAATTGGTAACACTTGAGGAACACCAACATAGACTATTTACTTTTGCGACTGCCAACTTTTTGGCGCCCAGTGGAGATGGAGGATTATCCTTGTCTGGATTTAAAACGGTTCAGTTATTAGTATCCAGTCTAATAATTTACACAGGCAGATTTGATTTAAACTTTACTTTTGTTCTTTGGTTGCCTTCAAGTAGATCCACATTTTATCTGCCAGCCTACTGTGTTGGATTGTGTATTTAGGAACATGTGTGCTTTCAAAGCAAAAGTTTCATTTAAGATCAAGTAAATATGATTTTTTTTTTCCTGTTTATGTTTTAAAATACATTTTCAGGGGTTAATTTAAATGATTTTAATATGCAGAGCTTTGTTGGATTTTATTTAATTCCCTCATTAAGTATACAGTTTTTGATTTTGAATAGTTTTTTGCAGCATGAGTGAGCTACTTTAAAATGTCAACTTGTATATCATTCAAACACCAATTACAATATTTTTGCTGACAGTAAATATTGTAGACCCCTATATGTTCATTCATTCATTTTCATTTCCAGCTGCAACTCAACACTGGAAAACACCCATCAACTCTTGCATTCACACACATAGACTACGGCCAATTAACCCCTATATGTATGTTGTAACAATGTGTTTTCCATAAAAGAATCAGGCCATTTATTGGATGGAGACAGGTAGGCTGTATGAGAACTTAAAGTTGATGAAAAGGGGCAGATTAATAACAGACAAAAACATTGGAGAAGTCCAGCATATTTCCTACTTTTTTGTCAATGTCAATGTCAATAATAATTGCTGAATAATTGGGCGAATTCCATTTTATTTTGGTACCTATGGCCACATTAAATGATAAAAGTTCTTAAATTTGCTGGTTAAATGTGTGAAGACTATCACTGCTCCTTAGGTCCAGGGTAAACGAGTTCCATAGCCATAGAGCTTACAGATCTGTCCCCCATTGTGCTTAATTGAGTGCGAAGTGGCACCAGGCAGAGGATATATAGCTGACATTTTCCAGCCACAAATCCGCTCAAAATATTAAATTATAATTGTATTTAATTTTAATTTATTTAAATTGAAAATAACCTTTGTAGTTACTGTCATAATTTTGAACAATACAGCAACTAACACCAGCAGTCACAGAACCACAACATAACCAGATCACATCGAAACACTGCCCCCTCTCACCCACACACTGCACTTAATATTGTGTAGCTTACACTACACAGCAAAATATGGGGACCCAAAACAACTCTATGGGTGTTAATTTCAACACTTTGAAAGTGTCTCATGGGGTCCACTCAAAACAGAGTTAAATCAACACTTTCAAAAGGGTTGGCATATTGACACCGAAGTAAGGGTTAATTTTAACTCTGGGCAGAGTTAAAAAATGTAACTATATTTAACACCGCCTGGTGTAATATATTATTTTATTCAACTCTCTTGAGTGTAAATATGGTAAAAAACTCAAATAGACTGTAAATTACAAAAGAAAAAACATTTTATTTGAAAACATTCACCACTTCAACAATTCATTCAGTTTTTAAAATGCAACAATGTCAAATATGCTTTAAATGTTTTATTAGTACAGACAGTATCAACAAAATATGTATGACCAGTGCTCAAAATGGCTGTTTTAGTCCTTTGGTCCAAACTTTATGTTTCATCAGAGCAATTTGAAAGTTCAATATACAGTATCGTCACTCATAGTTTTCTTCTGAGCGCATAGTTTTCTTCTGAAATTACATTTTAAACAACTTGGCGTGCAAATCTTTCACTTCTGGTGTTTTTCCTTGGTCCTCCATATCAAACACAGCAGTTTAAATGAAGGTACAAATGCTGTAAACTTGTGTGAAAACAAACTGGAGCTAGGAAATCTCATCAAACATGTCCTGTGAATGAAGTGCTTCCCAGCCACAGGGTGACCTTTTTATCCATGACGATGTAGTAGCTGCTGATCCCTCGACTGCTGGTTCCTGATGCACGGAAATAGGGTGATGCTCATCTAAGAACTCTTCAAGACTTCAGCATGACTAAGAAAAATGTTTGAAAACAAATTGCAATCAAATTCTATGATATATTTAAAAGAACATTTAAAGTAAATAAAACATTCAAGAAATCTAAACTCGCCTTTTGAAAATCTTCATGATGATCCACAACTTGACTCTCCCAGCTGGTTGAGGTGACAGGATATGGAAAAGTAGAAAAAACACATACATCACTGTTGGATCTCCAAAAACAATTAGGTTAACCACTATGACTAGAACTGGAAAAACAGGCAGCTGTCTGTCCAGAATCCTCAATTAAACACAACACTTGGAGCAAAATTTAGAGGAGCTTAAAATCTTTTATATCATTTAGTGATGCTGACTTCCCCAAAATATTGGCCACAGTGTAAAATATATTCATAAACTTACAGTTTTCTGTAAGCGTGTGCGTGTGTGTGTGTGTGTGTGTGTGTGTGTGTGTGCGTGCGTGCGAGCGTGTTTCTTTACCAGATTCAACTTGTTAAGCCCTTTCAGGTCCAGTATTGACGCCACCTTTCCTGGAGTCTAGCAGATGTTTCAGGTCCAAATATAATCTTAACTATTAGGATAAGCAGAAGAGGAAAAGTGCAAAGCAAAGAGAAAACATTATTTAAGGAACAGTTCACCCACAATACAAAATTATCACCTTCATGTCATTTGTTATTCTCTAATGCTCTAATACCCTCTCAGCTTATTGTGAAACACATACAGAACTTTATCAAACATACCTTCATTATTATCACCACATATGACCAAGAAGGTGTGCTTGGTCATTTCACCAACTCTGGAAATACACCATCCGTCTCTAATCAGCCACCGACACAGGGTCTTGTGTTATTGTATAGAGAACTGTGGCTGTTAAAAAACAACAAAAAATTAGTATCTAACACATATGCATAACCTTCAGATAAAAAGGAGAGATGAACATCACAAAGTATGCCTCACACTTTTTCAGATATCTTTTGATTCAGATGTTGATAATTGATAATAAATCTACAAATCAAACCTGTATCATCATTAGGCTGCTCAAATATGAATCAGTTGATTAATTTTACAGACAGGTGGCTGTTTACAACGTACTAAATTGTCTTTAATAAAACGGAAATGTTGTGTACAGTACATGCTAAGTTTAGCCTATAGTTTTAAGCACAATATCATGCGGGTGAAAAAGCTTGACTAAGATGTTCCTGACTACAGAAATAGCCTAACTTACTAACGTCAGACATCCCGAGTTGGGAAAAGTCATTTTCGGGGGATACAGAGTTGATTTGCGGGAGGTAGCGGTAGAGATGGGTACCTGAAGAGCGGTGGGGTGATTTGCGCGCGACGTACCTGAAGAGCTGGGAGGGATGCGGTGGAAAGGGGTGTGCAAAGTGTTTAATGACCGGGCGGGAGACGCGCGATTTCCGGGAGATTATCATTCATTTGCGGGCATCAACTTGGGCATCTGGGAGTCTCGGTGCATTTGCGGGATAACGTTAACGTTAGTCCCGCAACTCCGGGAGACTTCTGTAACGTCAAATGTCTGAGAAAGTGCAAACGCGGTCATTTAAAGACATTAATGTTAACATTCCGACTTTAATGGTTGTCAACACTTAATATGATTCAAGCTTACGTTATCACGCGAGTCTATGGACTAACGGTTTATGGAAGGCCACGAATGAACCAGTTTAAAAGGGCTGCGGTGTTTAAAATAACCAAATTAACATACACGGATAACAAACAATCATAAATTTTAGTCAGGAAGCCTTTTACAAGTAAGCATATGTTCATTTACTCACCAGATATGTTTTAGAAACTCTCCAGAGCTTATGGAAACCGTCCTGTGTTGCCGTTAGCATCCGGGCAGAGTAGGCTAGGCTGCTCCGGGAATTCCCTCGCTAGTTTGCTTAGAATTAAAGGAGAAGTGTCGATTTTATTTTACAGATGGGTAACAACGCACAAAATGGCATTAAGCGTGACAGAAATGTGTTGAACATGTACATTTGATGTTTTTATGCACTATGTATCCGTTAGCATACATAAAAACATTCTTGAAAAGAAGTCGATAGTAATGCAGTTAAGCTAGATACACAAACGACCATGAATGAACCGCAGAAGTTTAAAATTGTCACTACATTCTAAAGTTATTAACTTAACAATATGTTTACAACTGTATTTCCTTAAAGAAACTAATGCTTAAAGAAAGTCAGTAAAATACCAACATTTAGGTAGTTTGACTCACCAGTTGCTGTTCTAAACTTCAGATGGAAAATGGCGTCTGGAAAATTCTTCAGTGACTGGGGCTGCATGAATTCCCGGATGTTGGAAATAACACCACCAAGTGTAAAAAAGATAACTCCTTGATTTCGCACTGAATAAAATCAATTCTAACTCTTATTATATTCATTTATCAAAATCTAACTCTTTAACGTCAACACTTTACTCTGAAATGCTTCAACACCGAGAATTTAACTCTGATGAATTTGCTGTGTACCTATTAGATTGTTTCACTTTTGAAATGGGGTGTAGATTCGTCCCATTTGGCATTTTAAATTCTTTTTAACACAATTTATTGCAGCTCGTCAATCAGACAGTGCTTCTATGTTTGTTCTTGCTGTCAATTGTGGAAAAAAATCATCGATAAAAGTGTCATGATAAGCTGCTGTGAGTTTACCTGCAGGCGCTGTATGATGCACGTGCACGTGAAGGGGAGTCAGATTTGTCCGGGGAGTCAGATTTTGATACAACTTTCCTTCAGCTTTTCTTACATGTGGGCTCACACGGTTTACGGTATGCACTGGTCACTATTAAGTGAATGTAGTAGGAGCACACAGTTATGTTTCGTTAAACATGTTGCATATAAAATTTACCTTTCAAAACTGCCCAAATGTTGTCAACCCGCCAATGCCATTTTTTATCTGCACAAAAAATATAAAACCGCCCAATTTGGCAGGAAATCATCCAATCTGGCAACACTGGGAGTGGGGAGACCCCCCTCAATCAGTAATTGTGAAGTGCTTGGGGTGTATGACCACACATAATAAACATGCTATATACATACATATTACTTGCTAATTAAAAAGCAGTCTGTCACTCTGCTCTATATACAGCTTTATTTTATTATGAACTGCTTCTGCCCAGGTAATTATGATTCAATCTAAGATTGTCACTCACTCTTTGGCTTCTGATTTGGCCTTTAGATGAGTTTGACTGGGATGTCAAGGCAGAGATTTACACCAGATCCCGGGAGAGCAGGAATGCTCACATGTGTCACGTGTGTATGTTTTAACCGTAAATGTGACACACCATCATTCCCACCATTGAATGAGCTTTTACTTATATCCTTGCACAAACAGTAGAACATAAGTAAAATATTCATTCATTAAAAGGATAACCTTTGACTTAATTGTATCACAAGCTATATTTAGCCCTTTTCCTCACAGCGTTTGAGACCTGTGGCAGAGCTGGCCCTTGAGTTAGCAGTGGCTATCGGCCAAATTGGTGTACAAGCCCATTTACAACAAGAATGATTACTACAGAGACAGTATTAGCATCCACACCAATGCACAATTAAGTTGTTTATTTTAAGTAGACTCTAATTTGTCATCTTTCACTTTGAAGGTGGTTTCTGATTGGCTGTAAATGGCCAAAAGTGTAGCCAACTCACTTATTGCCTTGCTGTGCTATAAGTCAATAGCTATGTTTCCATCCACCTATTTTTATATGCATTTGCAGATGCGCATAAAAAAACAGTTGATGGAAATGGCAAGGTTCGCATAGATTTTAAAAATGCGCATCAAAAACGTATGCGCATAACAGAGTAGGATCAACTTTTTATTCAGTGGGAAAAAATGTGCATAAACTACGATGGAAACACTTTCACCGAACAAATATCAGTATGCATATTAAAAAAAAGTCATGTGATTTTGTTATAAGAGACCTTGTGATGATAAAAAATGTGTGTGGATGGACAAACCAGCAGGCTGAACACATTTTAAAACATCTGAAATGTTGCTTTGGTCATTCTAAAACACCTTTATCATTTCAGTATTAGTGTTATTATACTATTAATTACCTCCAGAACTGTCAAGAGCATTTGTGTTTCACGTCTCATGCCTTCAAACATCACCATGCGTTTACTGCTTGTCGACATTGCCTTCTGAGTAGCAAGTAATATAATAAATAAGGAAAAGATTTATGCAGCTTCTTCTACCTCAATTAATTCCATTTTACTGCTGATATTTGGTGCCAATTAATCAGGAAGTGTTGCACGAAGTGGGGGTTGGGGGGTTGTGGTGCGCGCAAACTGAACAGCGTGGAGCGCGTATGAAGATGGTTCCGTGTTGGGTTGGTGAAATTGAGCTGATGGAATTCCGGGAGTTTTCCGGGAGACAGAACAATACGGGAGATGGGTGGGAGATGGGTCTGAAACGGGAAAAACGGGAGTGTTGGCAGTTATGTAATTGGTATATTTGGATGGAAACATAGGTAATGACTTTTGCGTGAAGGTACCTTACCATAGTGAATCCACACAGACTACAAAATGCTTGATAACAAAGTCTTTATTTTCTTGAATAAAATACAAATTTCTCAATAGAAATATGAAAATTGAATAAATTGGTCATCTTCACAAAAACTGACCACCAGACACAACTTCTCAGATCTCTTAGGATCGAAAATTGAATGAGATGGATACATACTACAGTATGCATACTTCAGAAATCGACCAAAAGAAGGTCTCTCAGTAGACAGGATATGACTCAATTTGATTCAGACTTGATTCAGAGCTTGTTGCTTTTCTGTATGTTGAAATTTTCAGACAAAGCAAATGTTTCTTCTGTTCATTGAATAGATTTCTAAAAGTTCTAACAGTGACTCTGTTGATATTCTTTTTCTAATAAAGAATAGGTGACCTTTTTTTGTCAGTAGAACGTTAGAGAATATTTGAGCTAAAACCTTGATTTATTAAATGCCAGAAAGCAGCTACTGGCAGTTTGAGAGCTGCATACACATACAATGGCAAAACTCAGCAATGTTTGCTGAGGCTGTGGGTTAAAGGTAAATATGTTATGAAGAATGTTCAGTTTCTTGCTTAGAGCGATTGTGTATCACATCATAAGACCTCAGTGTATCATCAGGACTTCAGTTTTTACTCCCAAAGTGCCAGTTGACTTACATGTTATGAATCACAAATGAACGCAATTTCAATGTTGCAGTAAATAAATTTAAGTGTTCGTGAATAAATCAAATAACTGACAACACATACTGTAGATGAAATCATTCATTGATGTGTTTATTTCAAATGACCTCCATCTAGATATGGGATGGAGCAGATGAACTCCACCCAGGGGCCTTTATTCCAGCAATGAGGCATGGATTATGCGGCAAGGTCTCATGGGTAAGGCTTTGGCAGCACGATAAAGGTCATGAGCCCCCATGCAAGCATCACCCCCTCCATACAAGATCAAGAATTACTCCCATGGCAGGAACTGTCATCATGTGTCTATGTTCAGATTCATCTAGCGCAGCTCAAGATTGAGGGTGTGCCTTGAATCGTGTTTTCTGCTGCATTCACTTGATGAGAATCATCACTGGCACAGTTTGCTCATGTCCCACAGTCTTATATGCTACTGGGAAATTTATCACACTGCCAAGGAACAGCTGAAATGTTATCATTGCTGGAGAAGGTGAATTCAGAAAGGAAGAAGAGTACAGGCGGAATGCCCTATTCTTGAGAACACGCTGAGTTGATCTGTTTACTTTGGGACGGTCTTGCTTCCTCCGACTTGAAGCCAGATCTTCCTATTTTCAAAGTCAGCTGACATTCAAATAATGCTTTTCTCAGCTTGGATGGAATAACTGTTGATCACTGTCTTGGTGACCTAGAAAGCGAAATTTTCCCACTGACATCAAAGAGAGGGCCTTCCAAAATATACACATTCATACGGATTCACCTCTCAAATATCCACAGGCTCTTGCAGCCCATGGACATCAAACAGACTTGAAAGAGACTTCCTGACCCTGATGTGACTTATTCATTGTTCAAGTTCCCGTTCCTGGTTTCATTTTCCTTCAGTTTGTGCTGGTCTTGTTAGTATTTTCACTGAGGAAACATCAGTGATAAAGTTGTTAATTTACTGATTATATTAAGAAATTAAGGTCAACTATATATAAAAGTTTAAGTTAATGGTAATTTTACAAATAAATCTGGGTGGAAACAATAATATAATTTTAATGTAATTCAGAGTGTTTTCTCTTCAGCACAAACACTCATTATTTCTTTGTCACTTCATAGTTTCAAAATACTACACTGAAAAAAATAATGTCTGCAAGATTGTTGCAAACAATTTATATGTGTTGAATTTAAACAAACCCATTAAATTAAGTAATGTTCAACTTAATTAGTTTGTCTAAATTCAGCCCAAATAAATAGTTTACAACCACTTAACTTAAAAAAAAAAATTAAATCCAAGGAATCATCTTTGAATCATTTTTTTTCAGTGTACCAATGTCTGTTCGTGGAGATATGACTACACGACACAATGGCAAAGAAAGCATTCTTGCAGGACTTCCAGAGTTCATCAAGATTCTTTGGATTCATTTTTAATGCCTCCTCCTTCAGTTCCCCAGGCATGCTCAATCATGTTCATGTCTGGTAACTGGGCTGGCCAATCCTGCAGCACATTGACCTTCTTTGCTTTCAGGAACTTTGATGTGGAGGCTGAAGTATGACAAGGAGCGCTATCCTGCTGGAGAACTTCTCCTTTCCTGTGGTTTGTAATGTAATGGGCAGCACAAATATCTTGATACCTGAGGCTGTTGATGTTGTTATCCACTCTGCAGACCTTTCGCATGCCACCATACTGAATGTAACCCCAAACTATGGTTTTTTCCTCACCAAACTTGACTGATTTCTGTGAGAATCTTGGGTCCATGTGGATTCCATCAGGTCTTCTGCAATATTTGTGATGAGTGGGATACAGTTCAACATGATTCATTGGAAAACTTTTGTCAGGTAGTGTAGTTCTAAAGTATTTTGACACAGTTCTTAAAAGATAAAGCAACTAACATGTAAAATAAACATTTAACATTTTAATTAAATTAATGTTAAATTAAATTAACCTTACCAAAATTAAGGAATGTTTTCCCAGCACCATAATTTCTTAGGGTTGTTATCAAACACAATAAATCATTTCAAACAGCAAACAATAACAGCCGAACAAGCCAGAGTGAAAAGTGAGCCTTTTTCTCCACTGGACCAAAAGTGCTTATAGTTGAAGAAACACCCTTATAAAGGCCTATATTTTTTTCTCTTTATCTCCCTGTGGATCTTGTCATATTTTCCTGCCAGATGTATTTTGAAGAACAAATCTGATAGAATCATTTTGTAATATCACATTCCAATGGCAGTTCAGGCTTGTCTTGAGAACCCTCAACTTTTGTGGAACGCAATTTTCAAAAGAATGATTTCACCTACTGTACTTGAAAGGTATGAAAACCACCGGGGGCATTGAATAAAACGTTGACCACTGAGCACTGGGATATCGTGTCTCAGTGTAATAACTACTATAATCATAATCCTGTGCACACCTTATTGTCTCGTGTCCATTAGAGAGGGCAGAACTCTGGCATTATCTGTGAACTAAAGCCCAAGGAGTTGGTCAAATGCCGCAGCAGGGTTGGGTCCTGCTGCTGCTCTGGACTACAGATGTTGTGTTTTCCAGCAGCTGCCTCTACAAAAGCTTAGGGAGTGGTGGCCTTCATTGGAGTTGTGTCTGAAAAGGAGTACAGATCTAGCAAGTATTACTTTTACCTATTTTTTTTTCACAAGCCTGAACAGGAAACGGGCACTAATTCGTCATATGTTAAAAGGACATGCTGGGGTAATAATGTGATGTCGATTTTTTTGGCACAAGGGAGAGAAGGGACCTCCCCACGAAGCTGCAGCTTGTTATGCAAAAGGTCAGGTTTGAACACGATAGACGTGGGCATGGCAGGAACAACTGGGGTTGGCAGGTCACCATGTATGCTGGCACACTGCCCTGCTGGCTCGGATGCTGCTCTTTGATCTTTCGCACAACATGTGGAGTTCATGGTACCCAAAATTCCCCTGGGAGTCTTGTCTGCTGGTAAAAATATGGGCTAGCATCTGACACCAGGATGCTGCACGTCATCTTTGTCTCTCTGAGTGCTATGTTCTATTTATTAGATCTGATTATTGCACAGCGCACCAGAATCTGTGATTATGATTGGCCAGTCGTGCCATTCAGCAGTGGCTTATTTGCAAATGGAGCACAACAGTCACATAAATAAAAGTCATGCTCATTATCCCAGAAAGGAAATGATTCTGATTGATAATGATAAGCTGTGAGATGCAATATTGTACAAGCATTGTTATACACTACCTGACAAAAGTCTTGTCGTTGATCCCACTTGAAAGAGCAACAAATAATAACTTGACTTCTAGTTGATCATTGAAAAGTGGCAGGAGGGAAGGTAGATTTTCCTGATGAATCATCTGTTGAACTGATAAATCACAAATACTGCAGAAGACCTATTAAAACTGATCTCATATGAAGTAAGAGATCGCAATGACATATGATGATGTATGCAGGTGCTGTAGCGGTGTCTCAATTCTTAGGGGTACATTTTGAAGCCCTTTCCCTTCACACTCGGTTGTAAGGGCCAAGGGGAAGGGGTACAAACATAGAACTGGGATTTGGCCTTACGCCTGTTTCACACCGCAAGCGTCAGCGGCGCGTGAGCAGAGCGTGAGCAGCGCGTATGTCGAGCAGTAGCAGCACGCAGGCGTTTGCCTTTCACACCAGCTGCGTCTGCAGCGCGCAGCTCTTCGGCAGCTGCTGCTGAGATCAACCTATCTCTGTCTATTCTATCTAGTTACCCATGTCTCTCTATATACAAATACACCTTTTAAACTTTTCATCTGTCCAGCGGCAGAATAACAGCTCGTTAATTCATGCTCGTGCAGATGATGAGACGGACAAAAGTTACCAATGCATGCCATTATTTTACTTATTTTCGTGTTGTCAGATTCACAGTGCAAACAGCTCCCGGTAGGAATAACTCGAGTGAACATAAAACAAAGCCGATTAAAACTTTCTTCCTCTGCTCAGCTGCACAGAACACAGCGAGCTCACATAATCCAGCATGCGTGTCGAACTACACTACCCACAATACACTTCGCCATGGACTACAAATCCCGTAAATATTCTATTTCCCCTCTCCTACAACACTAGTGTGCAACTTAAGCAAAACTGATACTAAAATTGTTTTACATTTGGTTTTGTAGTTCGGGCCTAAATAAATGTTTGTTGCCGTTTTAAATCGTTTTAAGTTAATTTGAATGACCATATATAAACCATTTGACATTATTAACGCATTTATTGGGTAAAATTGCTACTTTTTACTGTCATTCAATGTGTTTTGGTCATTATCAATGCACTGTCACTTTAATTGAGCGTGAGCAGCGCGTCAAAAATAGACCCAGCGCCGAAACTATCGCTGCACTGCTGCTTCGGCGACGCTCACGCCTCGCTCTGACGCGTTGCTGCTGCGTGCGGTATGAAAGCTCTAATCTGTTAACATGGACGCCGAAAACACACGCGCTGCTCACGCTCTGCTCACGCGCCGCTGACGCTTGCGGTGTGAAACAGGCGTTAGTCTTATTTAAATACTTAATTTAAGGTGGGCAAAGTGTGCCAAGAAAATGTTCCCCATACCATGTCACAACTAACTTCTGGATGGTCCTTTTACATTTATTTGTTATTAATAATGTAAGCCTACCATGTCATCAAACACAAACTCTCAGTCACTCCGTCCAACTGGGTCAATGAGATGTCAGTAATTTTGGAAGAGGTCTTATTACTACCTCAAAGAGACTAGCATGAGGCACTGACTAGCACTGCCAATGATAAATGCAAAAATAGGTAGTGTGGAATGGAGGGTGACTTACTGCTGAAGAAAAAAAGAACTGTAAAGTCGTTAAGCTGTAGCTTTGTTTTTCTCGAACCAGCAGACATCACTAGCGTAGGGTTCCCTGTTGTTTTGGGGGTTGTTGCGGTGACTGAGGTCATAAGAAATCTTCCTGTCATCCTGTACAGCTGGAAGAGGCATCGACATGGCACTTGGTGCCATGCTCAAACTGGAGCTGATAGCGCTCTCTTGACAAGGTGTCTGATTTGATACCTCGAGCCCTTAACTTATCACAAAGAGAGAGATTATGAGACAGGCAGACACTCTGCACTTTATAGATCACATAGGCTGTCACAAGATGTTCATAGAGCTAATTTCAATTTGACAGGACATCAATCAGGATTTATTCCTTATCCTTATTAAATTGATTTTAACAGCTGTAGAGAAATTGACCTTCTTGTAAGATGTCTGCCACTAAAATATTGCGTATTGAATTATTGTATTGTATTGCGTAATGAATTAAAAAATAACACAGATATATATATATATATATATATATACATACATACATATATATATATATATATATATATATATATATATATATATATATATATATATATATATATATATATATATATATATAATTTTTAGCTTAGGTAAATAAGCCTCTGGTGTGAACAAACACATAAGTATGAGCTTCAAATTATATTTGATATTTTTTATATATTTTAGATTTATTTTATAAACTATTATTTTATTATCTAACTATTTATTGATCAATTTTATTGATAGATTTATTGAAATGGCATTTACTGTATTTTTTTGTTGTAGTTTATGAAAACAGATTGTCTATGTCAATTTATTTTCTGAATAAATGTCATTATTGGGCAAATTCATTGTTATAAATATATTTACATGCAAATGCTAGACATACACTCACCGGTCACTTTATTAGGTACACCTTACAAGTACAGGGTTGGACCCCCTTTTGCCTTCAGAACTGCCTTAATCCTTTGTGGCATAAATTCAACAACGTACTCGAAATATTCAACGTTTTTCGTTCATATATGCTTTTTTGCATACCTCGGTTGTACTGAGTGGTTATTTGATTTACCATTGACTTTCTATCAGCTCAAACCAATCTGGCCAATCTCCTCTGACCTCTGGCTTCAACAAGGCATTTGTGCCCACAGAATTGCCGCTGGATATTTTCTCTTATTCTGACCATTCTTTGTAAACCCTAGAGATGGTTGTGGATGAAAATCCAAGAAGATCAGCAGTTTCTGAAATACTTGGACCAGCCCGTCTGGCACCTACCACTATGCCACGTTCAAAGTCACTTAAACCACCTTTCTTCCCCATTCTGATGCTCGGTTTGAACTGCAGGAGATCGCCTTGACTATGTCTACATGCCTAAATGCATTGAGTTGCTGTCATGTGATTGGCTGATTACAAATTTGGGACACTTGTACCTAAAGTGAGTGTATGTGTAATTAGAAATTGCATTAAAGTAAAAAGTATTAACTGCTAATCCTAAAACTAAAAATGTGCAAGATAATATACTAACCCTACATAAAATGAAGGCAATTGGCCCCCGGCATGTGCAGAAGCACACCCTCCAGACTATAATGAACGCTCAGTACAGTCTCCAGACTGTTCATTTAAGGTAATAAATAATGTTCTGTTTCCTGCACAGATTGATTGTATTCACCTCATAAGACCTGAATGCATTGTCAGGAGTATTCATTTTATTTTGCCTGTATATGTTTTCTTGACTCACAGTTTGACAGAATTTTCCATGTATAGTAAGTTATGTGTACTTACTTCTATATGTTGAACTGGTTGAACTCTTGTTCTGGAGGCCATTGATCAGTGCTAAAGATAAATCTATTTCAGGGGCATTGTGTGGGTCTCTCCACATCAACAGCTCTCAGTGTCTCTCCTTCTGCACATTTCCAGCTGCAGTGCCGCACTGCCTCCCATGGCCAGCCTTTACTCACAATGCTGAGACAGCTTGTCATTCTAAGCTCAAGTGTTGACATATATTCTCAAACTGTCTCAAATTGTATTTCTCTCGTCTTCATTCAGGGCTCCACTCCATCCAGGTTTATTTATGACAGCAAACAGCCATCCTGCTGCCTGCACTTCAACAGTCTGAGGATGTTTCTGATGTATCAAATATCAGACAGAGTTCCTGATGGTGTCTTCAGTCTGACTGCAGAGTAAAGGGAGGAGCTGATCTGCAGCATCTTCTCTCAGTGTGACCTCTGTCAAAGACACACTCTGATGAAACTGTGGCTAATATTAACTCAGGTTGACTCAGGCCAAGTTGGTTTGATTCAGGTTAACTGAGTGATTTATGTTTCCCAGTACAGGGTTGCAGCTGGAAGGGCATCCGCTGTGTAACACATATGCTGAAATAGTTGGCGGTTCATTCTTCTGTAGCCACCTCTGATAAATAAGAGACTAAGCTGAAGGAAAATGAATGAATGAATAAATTATATATTTTTAAAGGGGATGAGAAAAGCTGAGCAGGCTTTTTAAGTTTTTTAATAATATTAATTGTTTAGCATTAATATTTTATAGCCTTACCTATTAAAAATTGTTTTTCTAAGTGTGATTTTGTGCTGAAAATGTTGTTGCTTATCAAAAATCCTTAGCCATGCATAATAATGATCTGAATGCTACATGCGTCTGGGTTCTCTTAATGACGTCAGGTTCGGATGAATGACCTAAAGTAGTCATACATGCAAATGCGGAGGGCATGGACCGGAAGTCTTGTCACAGATTGTTTTGTACTCTGATCTGCCTGTTGTCCACTAGGCTTTTACACTCGTGGAATTTACATGATAACAAGTTAACATTGTTCTCTGAGGCTAACAGTATGTCCATTTCCATATACTGATCTCTTGTTATGCTACTATGCCTTGGTATACCCAAATTTTAATTATAGGGCACCTTTAAAGAGTTATTCATTAAAAAGTTGATTCAAATGATTCAAATCATCCTTTTTTGTATTACTTTTTAAAACATCCAATAAGATTAATTGAAACAGATTCATTCAGGAACAAAACACCACAGAATTGTCCCTTTGTTGTACAAACATCCCTCTGACTTTGTTTGGAGCTACTGTATTTTCATTGAAGATACAGGTAAAACAGGCAATACAGAATTTAAAATGTCTGTTAAACTTGTATCACTAAATATATTGTGATTTCATTCCTGTGCTGATCTTCATAACTAAAGCTTTGATCATGCTGTGAATGCTTTTTGACTCTTAAGACATATTTTTGACTAAAATGATTGCAGACAATAAATATCGAACAACCCTGGTTGGACTACAGTACTTGTTAGTGTTTTATGTTTGGATTTAGAGATTTAGAAGAGTCTTGAGGTTGTGGTTATGGTGAAAAGTAGCAAACATAAAAGACATCATTCCATCTGTGGTTAGAAGCTCCACTTTTCATTGAAACATTTCTGTGATGCACACTTGGAACTGAACATGCGCAAAATCCTGAAATACATATGGTATATTGTCAGATTTTGTAACTGATTTGAAATTTGTTTTTTTACTGTATATGTGCCAAGCCATATTTGAGATTTCAGGCTTGGATGCTCAAAATGGCTGCCCGGAAGCATTGCAAATATGACTGCCAAGTAAAAAACTAGTTTTTGTTTGTATATAAGAAATTGAATAGAATAAAAGTGTATGTATTTATTTAGTTTTTAATTCTTATGTGTGAGGGTGTCCTTAATAATTAGACCTTTTTTACTGGGCAAAAACAGTGATTTCATACTTTGACAATAGTTTCTGGAAGACACCAACTAGAATAATTCATTGTAAACTTATTATATACCAACATATATTTTCAAGCATATTTACAACCGTTTGGTTGTAATAGTAGAAGATGGCAAAGTAGAAGAGGATCACAGTGCTACCCTAAAAACTATTAACTGTCTAATCCAGGGGTCACCAACATGGTGCACGTGGGCACCAGGTGGCCCGCCAGGTTCACATGAGTTGCCCGTGGGCCTGTTCTAAAAATAGCTCACCATACCACCACATTTGAGTAAGCTGCATCTAATATTTTTACAGGTATTCTTTTTAAATCACACTTGCATTGGTGTAAATTTGAAAATTACTTTAAGTTATATATTAAAAAAAAACTTTAAAAACAATTTCAGACAAATGAAGTGTTGCATATCACTATATTTATCTAACTTGTTAAATCATTGTTGACAACTATTGTGAGAAATCATTAACATGATCAATGTCTTCACATAGATGAATATTATTAATTATTAATAATAACATATAATTAAAAGTAAATTAGGAAAAATGTGTTATTTAATAACTGGTAGCCCTTCACACTAATCGGTACCCAAGAAGTAGCTCTCAGTTTCCAAAAGTTTGGTTACCCCTGGTCTAATCTTTATACTTTATTGTTGTCCTTTACACAACTCCTGTACGTTTTACCTAATTGTCAGCAAGAAGTTAACTTAATATTATGAAATATAGCATTATCACTTATTTTTTTAATAGTTCCCAATGAAAATGGATCACTATTTCACCCACTTTTTGTCATGTAAACTTAAATAAATTTATATATTAAAAAAAGTGTATACAACTACAGTTTTCATATTTTTAAAACATTAAAATATGTGATTAAGAAATAACTACATTTTATTTTTCCAACTCCATTGGCCATTACAAAAATGCTTGGTGTTTAGCCCCATAGCTGTCTAAAATTTCCTTCATAATTGTCTTAAAATTACTTTAAAAAGCTTAAATTTGACTTGATAAAGCCTGCCGAAAATCCTATATTTTCATAATGTTATGTTTATTTAAGACATTTAAGTAGACACTAAGATTTTAATATGCTTTCTGTGCATATAAAATCACATTTTTTATAAGTTTGATAAAGAATGGGATAAGTTGTGTGATGAATAAAGGTTTTTGTCCAACATATTAATTTCTTATTATAGTATATATTTTTAACAAGCAATATAAACTGTGTATGTGTATAATCCTGTCCTGTGATAAAACAACGCTGTCAAAACCCCCCTGTATTCTGACAAGCCCACCTTGCCTGTGAAATCGACGTCTTGTTCTGACTCACCTAATTACACTAAGACTGGCAAAGGAAATACATGGAGAAATACTTGAGGGGAGGAATGAGAAGTTCTGTGTTCGCATGCGAGTGGAAGTAATTACACAGTTGACGTACCATCGCTCCTGATAGAGAAATGTGATACATGGGTTATGAGACTTAGCAGAGCTTAAGCTGTCACAAAAAGGCCTCAGTAACCAGATTAATGTTCTGACGAGGCTGTCTGATTGTCGCCATGAGGCTAATGATTAAAGGAAAGAAGACGCTGTGTGCTGTCACTAAGGGCGTTTGTATTTTGCATCTCAGCCTCAAATACAGGCTCAACTTTGGCTTCTTTTGTCTCGCCGAACATAAATAGGGTCGACGTGCAGTATTGAACTTAAGACTGTTATTAATTACATAAAAGGCTGTTAAATGGTCTGTTTGGTGGTACAATATAACTGGTCAGTGTGATGGATTGAGGATTACATTAGAAGGGGTAACCATTCAGAGCTTCCTGCTATAAGTTATATCCTGTCAAATCCATTGTTCGAGAATCTTTCTTTGGTTTGAACACTCACTACTTCAGTGTTTGAGCGCAGAAACGGCTCCCAGCCCCTCAGTCCCCAGAGCTGATTACAGAAAGCCCCTTAACGTGTATTGTAGGAGTCAAACAATGACAATTCCATAGTAGGAACTGTAAGTTCCTGTTGATAAGCAGCCCGCTGTTCCAAGCCAACTAGTGTTTATGTGTGTTTATGCACCGGGTGAAAACAATATCTGATCGCTCAAGGAGAACAAGTGTTGGTGTAAAAATAGCGATGCGTGGTTTAGCATCAAAGGCCAGAAAATTCCTTCCAATAAACAATGTTTTGCAAGAACTTCACAAAGAATTCAATCCCACACATTTATTTCAAACTCAATTGAATGTTTCTTAGACACATTTGTTTGGGGAGCTTGAATAATGTTGTTTTCTAAAGTTTTCCATACTGTGAACTCTGGTCCACTCTAACCTATGGTGGAGTTTTATGAATGCAGTACATAAATATGTATTACTGAAAGATCAACAGAGGCTAATTTGGAAAATGAATAGAAAGAAAACTTAATGGGTGAATTTTATCTTTATGTTTTTCATTGTTAATTGAAAAACAAAGTTGGAACAAAATAAATAGCGTAGTTTAGTTTGGCTTTTGATTTTGTTTTGTTTGATTCCTGTATTTGACATCATTAATTTTTTTTTAATTTGTGTCACAAAATCTGCGTAAATGTGCTATATGTTGAATGAAGATAATGTAAGGCGATCAGCATGAAATTGGTTGGGTTTCTGACATGCCAGAAATTTGGTTTGCTCTTTATGAATTTATTGCACAGTTGAAGCAGCACATTTGATCCCTGAATAAAAACTGGTTGCCCTACTGAGCCTTTGTGAAAGCAAAGAAATGTGTAGTATAGATCAAAGCTATGTATGTTGGCTATACTTGTATCATTGTAAATACATCTACAGTAACAAGCTGACATATTAAGGTCTGGGTAGATTGGTCAGAAGCCTACTGTCAGGCTACTGTCTTATAGCCTGTTTCCACTGAGTGGTATAGTACAGTACGGTGCAGGTCGGTACGGGTCACCTTTATCGGGCTTGCATTTCAACTGCTAAAAGGATACCAATGGGCGGGTGTATGATAAAAAGTTTTAGTTGACGTCATTCTCGCTCAAGAAAATGTCAAAGTAAAGCTTTACAGGTTGTTCACATATCACATGAGAAGCACATCTCAAAAAACTATGTATGTACTTGTGTATAAATGTTCATTACTAACCTTTCTATGAACATGAGTTGATTAGAACTGCAGAACACCGATCTGCAACATCTACAATTATAAAATAAATAAATACATGCAACATATACGAACACATACAGCCCCTTAACAGTCTCCGATATGTTACAGAAATAGCATAGATTTAGTCCATATTTGGCTTCAAAAACTACACACAACATATAGCCCACTCATGCTTTTAGTCTGCCTCGTAAACAACAGGAGATGGTGGATTCAGCTCTTCTTCTTGGCTTTGTGTGTGTTCATTAAGGATACCACAAGGCTGACCATGGCTTGTTATTATATGTATACATTATATGTTTTCATTACACTGGCTTGTGCACACGCTTAGTGGCGTTTCTTTGTAAACCAACAGGGTTCAGGTGCGTGTCTTGCTCCGCCTTTTGGTACCATTTGGTGTACTAGGTACTCTTTAGAAAGGGTATTCCAAAAGTGGTACGGTTCACTTTTTGGTACTTTTGACATTGGAAACAGCCATAAAAAGCATACTGAACCATACCGTAGCATACCACTCAGTGGAAACGGGCCATTAGTCAACATGTTAGATGTCAGAGAAATAGGCAGGAATATATATTTGAGCATCTTTTTACAAGGGCCACATTGTTATGGTAAGCTAACCAGGCTTACTATCTAAGTAACACCAAAGCTTGCGGGCTGTTCCCAGTCATCAGTGGTGAGAATTTACCAACAGTGGTCAACAAAGACAAACCACAAACCAAAGACAGAGTGACAAGGGAATGAAGACTATACTGTGTGGCCAAGCTAACAGAAGGTCTACTGTCACACAAGACAGACAACATAATAATGATGGTCATGAGAACAGTGTGTCACAGTTCAATATGCTGAGTGTGGGGTGGAGTATCTGCAGACCCATCAGAGTGCATTTGATTACCCCTGCACACTGTTTAGATGTCTTACAATGGGCATGCGAAGCACCTGGTCCAGCAAGTCCCATTGTCTTTTATACTGTAGCATGTGGGTGACTGTATGAGTATGCTGTTGACCTTTCTATGTCATGGCATCAGGATGCATCATGGGATGACAACCCTGTTGTAGGGATGCTCTGGGCTGTGTTATGCTGGGAACTTTTATTCAGGCCATGATTACTCTCTACATACTGTAAATATTGTTACAGTCCGCACCCCTTCATAACAGTGGAGTTCTCTGGAGAAGCAGCCTCTTAAAGAACCGAAAGAGTTCAAGATGATGCACTGACCTCCAAAATCTCCAGATCTTGGTCCAAATGAGCTTCAGGGGATGTGCTAGACCAACAAGATCAACCCATTCATTATGGCTCTAGCTTACAAAGACTTGAAGGATCTATTCCTGTTGTTAAGTACCTCAAGACACCTTCAAGAGTCCCAGTGGGCCACAGTTTTTGTTGGCACATGGAGGACCAATAGCATATTATTTCGCTGGTCATGTTTAATTACTTGATTGCATAATGAGACTGGGCAACTCTGATACTGAAGATCTACATTCTGCAAAGATCTGCAGAGTGTATATCTAACCCTATTAATGCACAATTTGAATAAGCTAATCAAGGTCATATACTAAACATTTACAATGTGGGGAGCTGGGGATAAACTCTGAAAGAATGTTGCCCAGCCCTGTTGAATAAGTTCAAATATTATTTGAAGAAGAGATTGAAAGATGAGAGGGGATGTCTATGGTAAATAAAAACTAATAGTTTCCTAGAAGCACCTTGCAGATGCAATTTGCAGTCTAAATGAATTAAATTTAGCCTGTGCGGATCTATTTATTTGTGACCTTTGGTTCTGCCTCTTTACTCCAGATAGTATTTAAAACATAAACCACAAGGCGTAGTGAAACACAATCTCTGTTTGATATGTCACTTCAGTCATATGCTTAGGCCAACAACAGCTGTCTTGTGCGACTGAAGACGGGAAGAGGTTAGTAGCTTACCAGCAGCTCTTTGAACTTAATGCAGGTTATTTACTGACTGGCAGCACGGAGAAACACCCTGGTTACCCTGTTCCCTCCTGTTTGCTAAAGAGGCGGCACTGAAAGAAATGGATTACGCTGCTTGCTTCTCTTTGTGCTGTACCTATAACTGCACCATAATAGGTCAGGTGCTGAAAAATTTGGGGGGCTTATTTGAATTTGGTTTTCTTAAGTCTTTGCATTGTATCCGCATTGTGACCGTAGCTTTATGGTCTTCAGGAAAGTGAAGGACATCATGAAAGTGTTCTCCGAGGAGCTTGTTCTAGAATCTACAGTACTTCATGTTGACACTCTAAAAATAGAAGTCTGGTCACTCACAGCACCCCCTCATCACTTGATCAAATAACCCATGAGACGGGGTCCTGAAGAATATAGGGTTCTGCTAGAGTCCTGTCCAGCTGAGTTGCCCAAAAGGAGAGCAACTCATTTCAGAGCTGACAGTTTGTGTACTCACTGCACTGGTTTTAAGTTTCAGAACAACATAAGCTCTAATCGAGGATATGATAGGAAAGCGCACTTGTGACTTCAGAGAAAACTTCTGCAAGATTATATGGGATATATGGAGAGCTTATTTGCTCCCTGTTGGGCTTAAAATTGTTTACCCGAAACCATTTAACCTGGGTAAATGTAATCTTAGGTTACCTTGTTTCATACTGTTCATATTTGTCTCTGAGTAAGTCATTAATCCTAGGTAGTCAGGTTTCAATATGTGATACTGTATATGTGTGAACTCTACTCCTGTTATTATTTGCATTGTTTATAAGTAGGCCCACACGGAATCTGCACGCCCAGAATTACGCATATTTTGAGCCCACAATTGATTCTGTTTTTTAACTTGTGTAAATGTGTGAAAATTTATATTTATTCAGTTTTTAAATTAATTTCAGTAATATTATCGACTACAATGAAAATTTCATACAGTATGATTTATTTATAATATGCTTTGTAAAGTAATATTTTCTGTCTTTTAATTCATTTATTATATGAGAGACTTGCTTTTTTACCACATAAAGTGGATCTAATTGGATTTGCGTTGTTAACATTAAATAAAAGTTAAAAGGGTTTTTATTTTTATTTCATATATACATTATTTGTTTATGATACTTCTAAAATCCTTTCGCATAAATCCGCAGAGTTTCATCATTCCATTTTACAAAATTCAGCGCAAAATTAGCAAAAAATGCTTCCGATTCTATCTGGCCTTTATGAGTTTATCAGTTTTGTAAAACTGATTGAAATCTCGAAATGTCTCCTAAAAAAAAAGAAAAAAAAAGAAATATTGATAATGAAATATTAAAGTCTGCATGAACTGAAAGCTGCAGCCATTTATTTTATTTTATTTTTTGTATTGTGCTGGAGTTATAAGAGAAACGGAATGTTAAATAAGAAAACAGTGGGTGTGGCTTGTTTTTTCTGCTGCGAGCTGATTGGATGTTATAAAGTAGGCATTTCATTTAAAAAAGATCTGGAAAAGGGTTTCATTCTGCGATATATATTGAGATAGGAATACATTTTCACTAGATGAGTTGAATAACTATTTGGAAAGAATTTTTAATTTTAGGTTGATTGGGATGATTCTGTAGGAGAATGCATATGCATAAAATATTAAAAAAAAGATCTGCAATAAATTCAATAAACAAAAAGATACAAATGAAACAAACATTCATTGTTATTTTACTGTTTTATTGTTTTCAGGGAAGTCGAACTGTATTTAGGTAAACAGTAGTTGTATAACCAAATAAAAAAATAATAATTCTGCAGTCTTTGTTTTATAAACAATTCAATAAAATTAATCATTATTCATTTGTCATTTATACAAACGGTACAATTTCTTATGCCTGAATGCTTTTAAAATCCTCACGCAGTCACCGAACACTTGCAAAATTCTAAATTTACAATCCAGACTCAACATTGCGAAAACTCACGATTTGACTATTGCTAATGATAATGTTCACATACAAATATAATGCCTTAGCCTACACCTAACTTAAAATAATGTGTCAAAAGACCTCATTAGGTATGAAAATTAAGTATTTTAAGTATTATGAGGACACAAGGCATGCCCTTTTAAACTATTCATTCATTCTTTTTTTTCGGTTTTGTCCCTTTATTAATCTGGGGTCACTACAGCGGAATGAACCGCCAACTTATCCAGCATATGTTTTATGCAGTGAATGCCCTTCCAGCTGCAACCCGTCACTGGGAAACACCCATACACTCATTCACAAACATACACTTCAAACAATTTAGCCTACCCAATTCACCATGTCTTTGGACTTGTGGGGGAAACTGGAGCACCCAGATGAAACCCACATGAACACGGGGAGAAAACTCCACACAGAAATGACCCGGCCGGGGCTCTAACCAGCAACCTTTTTGCTGTGAGGCAAGTGTCTCAGCATTGAAGCATGATTAGTCCTGCCAGCCAAGATCTTCTATAGTATGAAGCATTGAATATGTGTGTAAGGTACTCATGACAGCAGCATCTATCAGTGACTGATGGGCTGATGTGGATGCCTCAGGTTTCTGGCTTTGGCTGCTGACTGACTGAAGACTCGCTGCCGTTGCAGTCTGATATTTTAATCGGATGCTCTATTGAGTTAATGGACACCCAAGGCAGGATGAGGCCCCAGGAGCACAGGTGGAGCTTTCTCTTTCATTTTGATGCGTGCTTAGTCTTGATTTCAGCTATCACATGGTCAGAGCTGTGGCGCAATCATACCTGCTGCTTATTGTGATGATGACTGAAACAAACATAAGAAGCACTAGTTAAAAATACTGCTGTAATAATAAATAACTCATTGATGGATTTATGAAAGAAGATTACTTCTGTCACAATATCCACCTGAGACCCCTGAGAAATGTGATTTCCTACATCCTTTGTGTTAAAAAAATTCTACAATTTAGATTTTTTTACATTTTGTTTTTATCTTTAATTTTACAGCATGTCCTCTGTAGTGGACCAAAGGACCATTTTAGTTTGAAACGACTGCCACTCAGACAACAAAACTGTACAGGATATGGCTGCAAAGGGATATTAATCCAATATTAATGTAACAAAAAGTAAACTAAAGCCATTTTTTCCTTTTGTATTCAAATTCCTAAAACAGTTTAGTCTAGTGAAAGAGAGCCGAACTGTCGAAAAAAAAAAAGAAGTGATGTTTATCCAAAACAAATTTAACATAAAAGTGATTGTCATTCTCTAATTGTCTGATTGTCGGTCCTGGTGTCCATTATACTGGATATTTAACAAAGGATGATATTATGAAACACAAACAAGTTAACAGCTTTGAAAGCTAAATTTATTGTTCCTGACACTTTAATAAACAAATATAAATATGTATTAATAATAGTAAAAAAAACATTTTAAGAGCTAAATTTTACATGCCTCTCTCCTTCCCATAAAACGTGCTTTTTTGTATGTAGGCCATTTTTGATGCAGTGTAAGAAGTGGTTCCTAACATGCCAGCCAATTAAATGACATAACACTAGAAAGCCCAGGATGTCCTCTGAACAGTACAACAAGACTGGACAGAGTATCTCAAAAAACTCAAAGAAAATTCATGTAAACACAATGTTCACTACATAGGACACAAGTCAGTGGGCGGGTTCTCAGGAGGATATTTATTTATTTAGGTGTATTTGTGTGCATTTGTGTTTGTTTGTTTGTTGTTTGCAGATCTCTGATCAATAAGCAGATGATTGCAAACATATTAATCAAAAAGGTTTGGCCTTTCTCAACATTATGTTTGTTTGTTTGTTTGTTTGTTTGTTTGTTTGTTTGTTTGTTTGTTTGTTTGCTTGCTTGCTTGCTTGCTTGTTTGTTTGTTTGTTTGTTTGTTTGTTTGTTTGTTTGTTTGTTTGTTTGTTTGTTTGTTTGTTTGTTTGTTTGTTTTCTTATGTAGATCTCTAGCCAAAAAGTAAATAATTCCTGAGCTAAAATGGGATTGGTCAGTTGATTGATTGATTGACCTGCTCATAAAAAGTAAGATTCGTATTAAAATTTGTTATTTATTTATTTTTTTGTTTGTTTTCTGTATGAAGATTTCTGATAAAATAGTATATGATTTCTGATCTATTTTAACTGTAATTGATCTAAACTGTAGACAAACCCAACAGTGTCTATTTGTACATTATACCCGAACCCAACCTGTGATTTGTTAGGTATTACTAATTGTTGTGTTGTTGTCTTTAAGAAGATGTGTGTGTAATTTCTCATTTGGGTTGAGTCATTTGATATAACATTGCACTGAAAACCACAAAGCTTTAGACAATAAAATATGGAAAAATTCTACTAAGTCATAACGTATTCCCTCTGGATGTGTTAGTCGTGCTCAAGCTATTTAGTTGATGTCATTTGTTTGGTTTAAACTTGTCCTCATGTGTATTCATAATCACCCAATCTTATGTCTGTGCTTATATGCTAGAGTCTGTAGAATACTGACTCTCCTCGTTTTCATCATTCTTCTGTTTGCCTCTACATACCTGACCCCTCCTGTTTTTTCATCTTTCTTTATAGGAATCACTGCCAGATATTCAATTACACTTCTTTTTTAAATATCCTTCTTATGAGCCTCCCATGATTCAGATCATCTGCAATGTATTTGATTAGATTCCATTTATAACATCTTGAGGCCAGTTTTGAGAACTGAAATAACTTTGACCACACTGTAAATATTTTGAACCTGAATGACTTGGCAGCCCTGATTCAAAACTTGAGTAATTTCTTATAGTCTATTTCTTTAATTATTCATAATAGATTTTTGTAATTTATTACTAGTAGGCTTAGGGGAGATATATTTCAAATATTTTACACACGCAGAAGTGTTTTTTTTAGTGGTTCATACATTCAATTTATTGTAAATACTAAAAAGGTTATTTTCCGTCCAGTACAGCCTGTACTTAAAAACATACCCATACCAAAACATATTCACGTTTTAGCAAATTGCCAGCTTATATTTACACTTCCTTTCTTTTCGAAGGATGAGGTACAGGTGAATTGGGTAGGCTACTGTAAATGGCCGAAGTGTACATGTGTGAATGAGTGTGTATGAAGGTTTTCCAGTGATGGTTTGCAGTTGGCTGTTGATTCCCCCATGGTGATCCCAGATTAATAAAGGGACTAAGCCGAAAAGAAAATGAATGAATGAATGAATGAATTATTTCAAAAGTGTTTGAGAAGTTGTTTTTTATCGACTTTTTTTCATTTCTTAAAAAAGCCACATATTGGACAAGTTTCAGTGTGGGTTCAGTGCTTAGTATAGTACTGTATAGTGTTAAACAATTTGTTATTAGCGGTGAATTTTGCGAGACATGGGATATTGGCCCTTCTGGGTCTCAGCTCGGCTTTTGACATTGTCAGTCAATCTGTTGGAGAAGTAATTTGGAATTGGAATATATGATGGTTTGCATTCTTTCCTATAAGGATCTTTCTGTATCTGAGAAGAAATTGACCTCTTTCAGTGCACCATGCCCATGTGGGGTACCACAGTGTTCCATTTTAGGGCCTATGACTATATACAGTAGTCAACATTTGAAGGAGATCAAAAAATAAATAACAATTGTCTGAAACTATTGAACAACACACATTCTTGTCTTGGGACAATTTTTAAAATCTTTTGTGATCTACTTCAAATGTTGACTGCTGTATATAAGTGTGTATGTATAATATATAATATATGTGCATATACTGTATATGGCAAAAGTGTTGGATGTTCTGTGCTGCTAAATTTCTAAAATATTGCATCCTATAACTTAAGCTGTAGGAACTTGTGCTCAGAATTTAAGTGTTCGTTTCATTTCGGTAATTCAATTTGATAAACAGATACATTCTGGTGTAAAATCTGCATTTTTTTAAATTGCTAGAATAAAATATTGTTGTTTTTTTTCTAAGGGTCTGTAAACTCTCATAAATGCATTTATCTCAAAAAGATTATATTACTGTTACTTTATTTTTAGGAATTACTCAGTATTGTTAACTTGTTTCCAGGTGGTCCAAAATGCTTCAGCCAGACTTTTAACAGGGACCGAAAAGAGGAAGTATTACTCCAGATTTGATTAGTTTGCATTGGCTTCCTATTGAGTTTAAAATTCAGTTTAGGGCTGTTTAAATCTATGGCATGTTTGGCACAGTCTTACTTATTTGATCTTCTCTCATACTATGTGACCTTTAAGGTCATCCAGTTCTTGTCAGTACCAAATTCCGTTTATTCACCCTTTACTTGTTTAAAACCTGTTTGACTTTCTTCTTTTTAACAGAAAAGATGTTGAAGAAAGCTGGAAACCTCTAATCTTAGTATTTCTTTTTCTTACTTGGGAAGTCAATGCATACAGGTTTTTAGCTTCTTTAGTGTTCAACAGAATAAACTTCTAAAGGTTTGATACCATTTGAAGGTGAGTAAATGGTGAGTACATTTTCATTGTTGGGTGAACTATCGCAGTTGCTTTGGTGGCAGCACCAATAATTGGCAATATATAATGATTAGCCTTTTCAGGTTTTTACATCCTTACTTATAATATATCTTTTTAAATCTGCTTATTGGAGTAAAATTTAAATAATAAAAGTCAGTAGTTTTATTTAAAGCAAGTTAGTAGTGACTTGATTGTTTCTTGTCATTTAAAATGCCCCGATGGATTCTAAAAGGTTTATATTTTAATTTGCAAGTTGCCATCTACAGGCTGAAATACATTCAAACCATTTATGTCTCCTATATGTTTGTTTAGCGATTAATTTTTCCAAACCTCTCTGTTTTTTTATATTAATCTGCGGTGATTGGTCAATTGTGTGTAGCTCATGTTTGAAGCAGAATGCTCAACACAGCTCATCAAGTGTTGCAGCAGCAATGGTATAGTATATGTGTGAGCACAATGCAGTAACAGATTAGCTGTGGTTTGTAGACTAGAGTAATAAAAATGAATCTAATCAGTGTTAATCGTCACGACAAAAGTTGAACTTTTTAAAACTTTGACCATGCTGTGTGCGTAAACTTGTTTCCAGGTACTCTGCTGTGTGTGCACTGTGGCTGACATAGTTCAAGCCATTGTTATGAATAGATTTCATAGCGCAGTGCAGCACATTCCGCATCCAGTGTGAAAGCCTACAAGCTGTGCAGAGAGAACACAACACAACTAAATACATATTTTGCATGTTACAGAGACTAAAGAGGCAACCACTGTAATCACATGTACAGGTTGTGATTCAAAGGAAGAAGAAGCTGGACTAAATTACCTGGGTACTGACAGAGTCTGACAAAGTCCCATGCACATCTATAGTCTTTGGCATCGATCCATACTTTAATAACAAAAGGCTGGCAAATCCCACGTTGTAGTGGGATCGGCAATCATCGGTAAAATGTCAGGAACATAGCACAAGGTTGGGGCTATACTGTGGTTTTGTTGTGAAAATAAATTTGAATCCCTGATTCCTCATAGCATTGTCTTTAGGCAGTACAAAAAAAGAGATTTTGCCAGGTTTGCACAAACAAAATGTGGATATTTCACGGAGGTGTCATTACAAAAAGTCTAAAGATAGAGGACAACTCATATTATCGATTCTTATTGACTCACTTTTTACACTTTCAGATTAAAATAAGATTTTTTTTATTCACTTAAAGCTATGTTACACACTGAATGAATGATAATTTTCACAAACCCATTATAGGGGCACTTTTCATGCTGAAAGAGTTTTACAGCATTATTCTGATTTACTATACACATATAAACACAGTACTTCTGTATTGTGATCCAGAAATCTGTTTTAATATCATAAATCACCAGACGGACTCCTGTGTGTCAGTTTGGTCATCAGAAACAATCCTGTTTGCTGAAGCCTTTGACAGCAGTACTCACTGCTCAGCGTCCAGCTCAGCTCAGTTGTAAGAGAGATCCATTGACAATAGACCTCAGCTCCCCCACCTCCACACTGCGTTCCTGCCTGTCTGGCTCACAGTCTGATCTTCTTCCTGGCTGGATATCAGTGGCTAATTGCCAGTGATGTTTAGTAATTCTGTGCATGAGACAACGCGTCTGATATCCAGCGAACAAGCCACTTTACCCCTGATTCACTTTGCATCTAAGTCCGTAATCATGACCAACCCCTAGACTTTCTTTCATGTTGTCTTTCCCACGCTTGTCCCAGCCATGATCACCAGTACTGCAAGTCGGGACGCTGTAAATGTGTGTGTGGCTTCAAATCAGCCCCCTGTAATTGGTGTTTCAGACATGAAAGGCATTGTGGGATTAGTTGTTGCATGGACTCCCTCTGTGGCTAAGATGAATTAGAGTATATTAGAGCATTAAAGGTCATGCACAAAATACCATGGCACTGCTGTAAATGCAAGTGAGCTTCAGTCAGGTGAGGAAACCTGCAATGGTCAAGACTGATATATTTTAATAGAATAGTTCAGATGAATATTATGTCAATAGCTATGTTTCCATCCAAAAATGTAAATTAACTATATTGCATAAAAGACGTGCGAATAAAGCATTCCCATCAACGAAAACAAAATCGGCACTTCCTGATTAACTGGTGCCAAATATTAAAAGTAAAAATGAAAATTGTTGCGGTAGGAGAAGAATCTTTTCCTTATTTAATAAATGACTTGCTGCTCAGAAGACGATGCCGACACGTAAAGAACATGTGGTGGCGTTTAAAGGTGTGAGATGCGTAGCACAAACTCTAGACAGTTTTGGAGGTCATTAATAATACGTTAATAATTAATTATGTGTTTTTAGAATGACCAAAACAACATTTCAGATGTTTTACAATGTGGTCGGCCTGCTGTTTGTCCATTCACACACATTTTTATCATCACATGGTCTCTTTCACATGATCTTTTTAATGAGCATACTGGGGTTCGTTCGGTAAAAGTGTTTCCATTTTTTCTTATTGGATAAAAAGTTTAACCTACTCAGTTATACGCATCTTGGCATTTCCTTCAACCTATTTTTTATGCTTGTATCCAAAATGCGCATAAAAATAGCTGGATGGAAATGTTTATCCAGCCTTGTCTCATGTAAACTATGTAGAATTTATATGAATATGAGTCTAAAACTAACAAACTTTTTTAAAAAAATGTAAAAAAAAAAAAAAAAAACCTTAGTTGTCTGATCCACGAGAAAAAAACTATGTTACGTTTTGTCAGTTCAGTGGCAAATTTACTTTCAAGTTCAATCATACAAAAATGTACAAATTTAAACAGGAGGCGTGGCACCCAACCCAACCCCGCCCCTAAACCCAACCGTCATTGAGGGATGAGCAAATCGTACTAAATTGTACAAAATACATGGTTCATATTCAAAGGAATTAGCCACTGAATCAAAAAGTCATGAATTGCTGTAAGATTGTATTGATATATCTTCCTTTAAGATAGATAAGGTTTAAGATATGTATACTTTATATGACAGGATAACTTCTATAACATAATATATACATCTGTATATCTTTGTGTTAAGAACAGAATTAAAAAAAAATCTCACCAGTGAGCTGTTTACCATTACATTTGTACTACAACAATGTATTAAAAACTGAAATTTGTCCATAAAGTGAAATTGGGAAACAAAGCAAAAGTTTAACTTTTCAGGCGCCCAAAACACGATTGTTGTGTCAATGAACAGCCAAAATGCATGAAAATATTTCTATCATGAATTGCAAAAAAAATGCCTGCACAAAAGACAGTCAATGATTTGGAATTAAGAACTAGATTAGTCAGTTTTGTGAACACATCGCTCAGGCTAGTTTCTCAGTGTCAACTGATTCATTGAAAAGATACTTCTTAAATCAGTGATTCATTCAGGAATCAGACATCACTCATTTCATTCAACTTACAGCTGAGCCAAAGAATATGTTTTTGATGTTGTGTACTTGCAGATATTTATGTTACATTTTAAAAATGTCAAACTAAAATTTGTCCCTAAATAATTACTTAATTGTCCCTTAAAAAATTGTTTTTATAACATTTTGACATGCTATAAAGAATACATTTATTATTATGTTTTGACTACATATGTAAAATACTTTTTTAACTATGGTGTGTTTTTTGATATAATATTAAAAGAACAAAGTATTTATTCCTTTGAATGTTACTTTTCAACTAGTGTAATCTCAACGCTATCTCACGATTTAGTGGCTAATTCGTATGAATTTTTATAATCTCATTTATACAATTGAGAACGATTTGCTTATCCCCAACGGTTGGGTTTAGGGGTTGGGTTGGGTGCCACACCTCCTTTTAAAATTTTACATTTTTGTACGACTGAACTCATTCTGGTTATGTAGTTGTTTATATTTTTGTTTTGTATTAATGCATGCATGTTAAATAACTGTTAATATAAGGTGAACAACCGTAAATTGACTTTTCCCAAAACTCACTGCATGACACTTTATTTCTTTTTGTTTGTTGATGTTTTATGTATGCCTACATCTAATTTTGATAAATAATTATTAATTTGTTACTTGAATTTTATTCATTACCATGATGGTGTTTAGTTGTTGTGTGAAAGACACTGAGAGCCAATACTAGTGTTTCTCTGCTTGTGTAAAAGCTGCTTGTGAAGAACATTGCTTTATCATTTGATTTTCTCATCACCACCTGCTTTTGTATGGAATAAAATCACTGTCATAAACATTTTGTGCGTAAATAAAATTCACGCATCCGTAATTATAAAATCGTAATGGAAAACGAAACATACTCGTAATTTTACGAGTGTACAATCCCAAAATCTGCAATTAGAACAGACACAGATACGACATTTTCTTTGTCTGTTTGTATATGATGAATAAATTTATGATGGGTGTACTTTACAAACACGAAATACAATTTCACCACAGACACGACAACCTGATTACGAGTACAAATCAAAAAGCGACACTCCACCGTCAAAATTACGTCACCGATGTCACAGGCATTAATAAACTAGCGAGAGCCATCGATCACAACGGTGATCCCACACAAGATTTTTGTTATTCCCTCTTTGAGAAATGTCTGTCATGAGCTGTAATAAAGGTGGAGGCTTGATGAGGTCCATTTTTGCTGTGTTTTTTGGACAATTTACATAATCAATCATTAAGAACGGTCCTGGGATAGTGAGCATAATGTCAGTTAACGTTACAGGTAGCGAGCGCAAAAATTTCTCTGTGAATCACTTAACAGTGTTTAACTATAACATGACATTTGTTGATTAAGTAGTTAAACATATTGGTTAAGTTGTGTTTTTTTTTGTCTGTAATGACAAGTGTATAACGAGATGCAAGTTATGTATGACATTGATGTATAGCAGTATAAAGTAATGAAATACGGTAATTTACCATAAAAATTAGAAAAAAGGGGACATTTATTTTTACAGCATCAATAAAACTGAAGTTAGCTTGAGTAATATTTGCCTCAGGATTACTTGGGTTCAATATTTACAACATTATGCCAGGAGATTATGAAAATCCCCAACATGTATAAACTTCTGCTCCCACTGCACTGGATAACTGACTGGCATTTGTAGATAATACAGTGGTGCCAGTTGTCTTTTCTGGCATCACCGTTAGTGGCGTCTGGTTGTGGTGAGGGTAAACCAGCGTCCACCAGCCTCTGTCTGTCATGTGACTGCAGCTGTTCCTTCACTACCACAGTCTCATCTCAGCCGGTAACAGCCAGTCTAAAAGAGGGGAATATGAGAGAGGAATCAGGGAAGGTGATGTGCATGTGTGGCACTGAGACACCTATCACTGCCCCTGTGGAAAGAATGAATGACTGTCCTCTTTTGTGTCAGTTGGCAGCTTCTCAGCTCACACTTGATAAAGGGGTGTGCGGAGGTTGTCAGGGATGTGGTCGCAGCGGCATCTGTATGCTGAAGGACCCGAGTGTCAGCTTGGGGGAGATTTCAACACCACCAGATGCTGGCTGTCGGAGCTAATGAACCTGTTCCAAGCCTTATTTTGACAGTAAAATGTTGCCTATAAATAAAAGATATGCTTAGTAGTCAAGATGCACAGCCATTGGGTCCGTGCACTTAACGCGCATTTTTCAGTGTTTGCTGTTTCTGGAAAGCTGAAGATTAATGTGCTGTACACATAAATTCTGTTTTCATTTTTCTGGATATCTCACATTTTCCATTTGAAATTTTGGACTTATTTTATAATTACATTTACAGTTTTACTGCTTAATGTGATTATTTTTTTAACATTGTATGACATTTTTTTCCATTACTAGAAGATTTTTTGATTGTTGCATTAAAGGTTTGGTGAATATGTTTATTGTGTGGCATGTGGTGCAGTGAGTAGCACTAGATATCAGCTTTAATATAAACGGCCATGGGAGTAAGTAAATATGTTTGTTAGTAGTGGTAGTGTTACTTTGAGAGGTTAAATGCCTATGTATGTCACAATTTCTTAATTACTGTTTATTAATTTATAATATTTGAAAGCAGTTTTTCTTGAATAAAATGGCAAAATCCAAGCCATTAGCCATAAGCCATTGGGTGTTCGCGGGGTCTTAAAAAGAATTAAAGGTTGATAAATTAATTATGAGCGAATTAAGGACCTTAAAAAGTCTTAATTGCGTTTTTACGAGGTCTTAAATTTTGTTTGAGCGCTGTCTAAAGTTTTTGACTCCAAAAAAGCATAAATGTATTCGATTTGCACCTAATATTAACAACAACAGCATGCTCAATCCACGCAATTGGCTCAGGGCGAGGCGCGTCCGTCCAGATGCTGTCACGTAATTTGCGACAAACGCGGGAAGGTGATGTGACGCTCTCCACATGTAGCGAAACATAGAGCGAAACAGACAGCAAAACTGGAAAAATGCAAGTTTGCGTACTCCTGGTTAAAAAAAGACTAGTTTAAACAGTGGCTAAAGCTTGCCGCTGGAAACAGCCGGGTAATTTATTCTTTCAAGCTTTGTTTTTCCCAAGCTTATCTGAGTTCTGTTGCATGGGGGTGCTCCATTGATTTATTTAACTACAACTGTTTATTAAGTCAAATGTTTGATACTGATTAGACCTTGAAGTGGCGATCAGGTCTTAATATATTCTGAGAAGATCTTTATAAAGTCTTAAAATGGTATAGAAATTACCTTTAGGATTTCTGCATATACCCTGATTAGCCATTGCATGTTTATTTCCATTTGCAAGTGGCAGCTACAAAATATGAGTTCACACTTTATTTTGATGGTCCGTTTGTTGAATTTAAATCCCATTGCATCTACATGTCAACTAATTCCCATTAGATTATAAATAGACTGTTAGGTTGGGGTTAGGGTTAGTGTCAGTTTATATGTACTTGCAAAGTTTCTAATGGTCAGTTAAATGTCTGATAAAGAGCAGTATCAACTGATATTAAGAAGACAGTCTACTAATACTCAAATGGACTATCAAAATATAGTGTTACCAAATATGATATTGTCATAAAAACATAGACAAATGATCATCATCTTGTTCCAACTAAAGTGATTTAAATGCATCTAATGCCATAATTGTGGCTTGTCAACTGTTTATTCATCAGATCGGACACATTTGATCTTACAACATCCTCCTTGTTATAAACATGTGATTTAACCATTTAAATCTGAACATACATTGCCTTTAGAGCAATGCTTAAAGATTAGTTATACATACATCATCACGCTATAGGTCGCCTATTTCACATGAATTAAATACTTTACAATTTAGCAAATAGAGAAAAAATTCCAAATGTGAATTAAGTTTCCATCAAGTTGTTAAGGCGGCTGACTAGTATTATGTAATGTAATGTGTATTTATTTCAAGAGTTCACACTTAGCTGATTATCAATAAAGCGTATTTGGCATGCTGTCCCGGGAGAGAGCCCTGAGCTCGTAATATCCTCGAGCTCGGGGCTCCCTCCCGTTAGAAGGGTGAGAGGGGAATTCGAGGTCAGGTAGGTCTCGAGAACTCCCCTGCTTGTCACCGTGAGAAGTGTAAACTCAGGTTGTATTGGGTGATAATTTGTTTTAGTCGATTGCTATGGTTTATGTTTTTGGACGGTGGGAGGAAACCGGGGAACCCGGGGAAAACCCACGCGAAAACGGGGAGAACATGCAAACTCCACACAGAAACACCAACCAGCCCGATGGGTTGGACTAGCGGTGTTCTTGCTGTGAGGCAACAGTGCTAGCCACTGGGCCACCGTGTCGCCCGATCAGAAAAAGTGGGAGGATGTAGGGGTGGAAGGGGGGGAGCTTCAAGACGAAGATAACTGGAGTGGAAAACTCAGGTTATTTATAATGCTTCCGTAATCATCTAATAGGTCTGATTACGGAGCTAACAAGGAGCCAGCCGTGTTGATTATAGGCACGTGATCCTCTCGAAATTAGTTTATGAATAAACCACACTTAGCGCATTTATCATGTATGGCAAAACACCCAAAGCGCTTCACAATCTTAAGGGCGTTCTCTCCACACCACCACCAGTGTGCAGCATCCACTTGTATGATATGACGGCAGCCACAGGAAAACGGTGCCAGTGCGCTTACCACACACCAGCTATAGGTGAAGTGGAGAGACAGTAATAGAACCAATTCGGTGGATGGGGATGATTGGGAGGCCAAGATGGGCAAAGGCCAATGAAGGAAATTTGTCCAGGACACCGAGCTTACACCCCTACTTTTTACAAGAAGTGCCATGGGATTTTTAATCACAGAGAGTCAGGACCTCAGTTTAACTTCTCATCCGAAAGACGTTGATCACTGACAGTATAGTGTCCCCTTCACTTTAATGGGGCATTAGGACCCACACTAACAACAGGTTTAGCACCCCTTGCAGGCCTCACTAACACCACTACCAACAGCAACCTAGTTTTTCTATGTGGTTTCCCAACCAGGTACTGGCCAGGCTCAGCCCAGCTTAGCTTCAGTGAGTAACCGGTCTTGGGCTACAGGGGGTTATGGCTGTGGCTGATATCAAAGCTTTTATTAGAAACCTAGTAATGGAGACAGTTGGAAGTTAACCACAAATGGATTTATATAGTCTAATTTGAAATCACTGCAGATTCCGGCTGATCAAGTAAACAAATAAAAATTTAGCTGACACATTTTTTTAGTTCCTAGTAAATAAGAAGGAAAATCTCAATCTATTACATCACTAATTTTTACAAGTGACGTTCAAGAAGTAAACAAACTAACACACAATATATGCACATCATTCTTTCTACAGTACATTTGCATCAGTTTTGAGAAGTTTCAACTGCATCTTTCTACAGGCAGCGCCACAACATAGGCTTAAATGTTTGGCATCAGGGCACCGTTAGTGTGATCTGGCAGGGATCTAGCACCACTGAAGAAAGGGGATATCATGTACCCGCTTTAGTTGCCCAGAAGAAGTAATAAGGTGATGCAGCCAAGACGGAGCTCGGAAACATCCCTAAATAAATAACTGGGTAAATAAGGAGTTAATCCCATAAAAGGTGGGAAAACTTTTGTGGTCCCTGGCTGGGATTTGGCATGACAGCGGCAGGATTGCCTGGAAGATAAGAGTGGGTGGGATGTAATGCTGAACAGTCATTGGGAAGGCTTCTCCAACACTAGTGACTAGGCTGAGGGGTGACTAGATTTCTGAGCAAGACGAGAATAGAATGCAGACCTCTTTTATAGCAGCAGCCAAACAGAGGACAATATGCCAACAATGGAGGTTGCAGTTGGGTCTGCTAAAGGGAAAACATTGAGTTTTTTTATTTTTAGTAAATAGCGTTTGAACACTCTTGAAAATGGAACACATTTATGCCAACAACAAATGCTTAAATGTAATTTTAATTTAGGAAATCTATCTGAAAAATAATAACTCCTGCAAATTTTGTAAGATAAAATTAAAAGTGCAGTATGTAAGTTTGACACCCATAGCTTGAACTAGGTATTGCATACCTGTAATCAAACCACATGCAAGTGCAGGTTGCCAGATTGATGACAGGAGCAAATGATTTAAACCGTGTTCTAAATAAAGCAAAAGCACTCAATAGAAGGAATATTTTTCATATTAAAAGGAGTTTTTGTCCTAATCAACACCTCGAATTGATATATTAGAAATAGCTTCTATTTCTCACAGGTAAACAACAGAAAACTGACAATGATCACCTCAGGTGTACCTCATGTGCTTTATTCAGTGTCAAATGCTAACAATGTGAGTTTGAATGCCATTTTACAGGACATTTATTGCCAAACTACTGAAAGCAGCAGCAGATAGTTCACCACAGATCTTAAAAAAAAGAAACCATTTACAATTGGACTTAAGAACTAAACACATATCAGGGATTCAGCATGTACATTTAATAATGGTAAAGAGGGAAAATATGTATTAAATAGAGTACAAACATTACTATTTTGTGAGTGAGTGCATATTCTGAGCTTCTTTATGGCTGCATTTAAATTTTTTGTCATGTTTCATCTGGTGCAAACAGCCAAATTGCTTATCACTGCAAATCTCGTAGCGTGTTGTTAGTACACTGAATTACACAACCCAAGCTCATTCTGAAAATGTAGTCCCGTGGACGTTTCTGGAGACCGCGAGATACGTTCCGGGAGGTACGTATGGCTGCATTTCATTTTTTTAAGGGAACGCTACGGGGCGGTGTGACGCCGTTCCCTTTCGCACTTGCCGGCTGACCGCTTACCTCTGCAATCAGTTTGTCCGGTCAGCTCATCGTGTGCGTCGGGGAACTTCAGATGCAGAGAGGAGGAGTTGACAAAGGCGTCCGGGTTCGAGTCCGGGGAAGAGCGGTTCCAGAAACCAGGTAAGACAAAAACAGAATCCAAAAAATAAAGCGAACGAATTCATAACAGAGTGAGAACGTGGTGAAATCCGAAAACGTGGTTAAAAAAATAAATTAAAAAAAACACGAAGGTTTTTCTTTTTCTAGGCGGCTTTTTTAAATTGTTGCTCTGGTTTAGGGAAGTGAGCGGGTGGGCGGTTCAGGGAAGGAGGAGGGTGGGTCAGCCGATTGGCCGGTCGCGCAGTCAATCATTCGGTCAGTCAGACAGCGGTCTCTGGTGGGTTGACGCAAGAACAGCGCGGGCGCGAATGGCACTCGTGAGAGACGTTCGAGATACGAAACAGCGCACACAGCGACCTCTCGCGGATTTGCGAAAACAATAACTGCACAAATGCGTACCTCCCGGGACGTATTTCGCGGTCTCCAGAAACGTCCACTGGACTACGTTTTCAGAATGAGCCTGGGTTGGAATTACAATGCAAGCTGCTCACCTAATGTTTACGCTAGTAATATTTATGTTATTTGCTAATTAATAATCTCATGTGGAACTCTGAATCTGCATCTCATTTCGGAGTCTGCTCCTGTCCACCGGAGGTCGCATTTTGGTTATGGGCGCATGCTTTTAGAGCCTTTTTGAATGATGAACGAAATACGCAGTTTTCACCAAGGCAACCCAGGGTGCTGAAGTAGTTGGTTAAACTGGCATTGGGCAGGTTAAAATGACCAAAACAAAGACAGGCGTTCCGGCACATAACACACATTTTCAAAGTAGAATATCTGACTTCAGCATTGTTTTTCAGATAAGCAAGAATGTTCATTTGACATGTTTCTTAAATATCTGCAAACATATGATATTGTTATGCTTTAGAAGGGTCAAAAAAACAGCACATTTATACAGCACCTTTAATTCTAAAAATGTTGTAAATAATAAAGTAAATAAATGTAAGTAAATAAACCCTTCAAATTTTTTGAAATTGAACAAAAAGTAATCTAAACAATAATGACTGCAAAAAATAAACTCTTAATAAAAGGTTAGCTTACTACGCCAAAAGAAAGAAGTTAGTGAGTAATTCACACATTAAACAGACAATATACATTCTGCTTATTTGTAAGAATTTACAGTTAATTAGAAATGTTTAAATATGACGCTGCTGTCCGATTTACTATTATAGAGAAAAAATTGTAGCCTAAAGGTTACATTACACTGTAATCCCGAATAAGTTGACAAAACTCAAAAAATTTGAGGTAATCAGTTACGTCAAATTTTTTAAGTTATGAAATTATCTATTTTAAGTAAACAGAAACATTAAGTTTTGAGTTTGTTGTACTCATGCAAGACACTTCACCTAACTTAAAATACCCAAGTTACTCAGCTTATACGTTTTAATTGCAATTAACTTAATTGTTTTAATTTTTCCAAACTTTAAATACTTAGTCACCCAGCTCATACATTTTAATACCAATTAACTTAATTGCTTTAATTTCTTTCAACTTTAAATACTTAAATCACCCAGCTCATACATTTTAATAGCAATTAACTTATTTTTAATTATTTATCTCACCTTTACATACTTTGTCACCCAGCTCATACATTTTGATAGCATTTTTTAAAATTAACTTCTCCATCGTCAGTTTCACAAATAAAATTAGCCATTATTTTAATCTTTAAACCCCATAAATCTGTCAAAATAAATCTGTAATTTAAAACACACAGACAATACCATTTTAGACATTTATTGTTAAAGAAAAAATGTCCAACAGTACTTTCAAATTTGTCTCCTATGCAATTACAAATGTCTTAAAACGATAAAAACTATTAGACGTAAAGAGATTGAAAATGAACACTATTCTGAAATTAATAAAAATTACCCACAATGTAAATATGATATCAGACATAAGAGCCTCAAGAAAAAACAACTATAAGTTTGATAAAATTTAATAATACATTAATAAGTGTAAAACTTACTCTTAAGGCATTCGTTAAAAAAAATAATAAGTGCACATTCTGTGAAGTGACTCGTTTAGTGTAAACTACACAGAAACTGTATATATATATATATATATATATATATATATATCTCGTTGAAGTCAGAATTATTCGCCCCCATTTATTTTTCCCCCAATTTCTGTTTAACGGAGAGCAGATTATATATATATATATATATATATTGTAGCGAAGCAGAGGGAAAACAGCGACACAGTTGGATAAGTTTACAGACAAGTCCCCAGAGGGTGCTTTATTTACAACGTGAATGGGGTGTAAACGGTGCTCTTCTTCAAGGTGAGGTGCTCTGGTGCTCCGGGAAGTAAGTGAAGGACAGTGAGTAGTCGGATGTGGGATTGTCACGAGCTGGAGTCTGCTGTGGAGAGACAGAGACAAGCGTTAGCGCATGGAGTCATTGGGTGAATGAAGCTCATCTTCTCCTTGCGTGGGCTTGGTTTATATGCCTCTCCACTTGATGACATCCAGCTGTGAACGATCCTGTGTTGATGATGGTCCAGCTGGGTTGAATTAGCGACCAGGGCGACGTGGCATGTGTGCGCTCGTTACAATATATATATATATATATATATATATATATATATATATATATATATATATATATATATATATATATATATATATATATATTCAGTCTTGGTTGAACTATGATTCTGTCATTTACTTATTCCAAACCTGTTTGAGTTTCTTTCTTCTGTTGAAAAAAAAAAAAAAAAGCTGAGACCTGTAACCACCGATTTCCACAGTATTTGTTTTCCTATTAGAAAGTCAGTGGTTACAGGTTGTCAGCTTTACTTAACTTTTGTGTTTAACAGAAGCAAGAAATTCAAGCAGGTTTGGGACAAGTGAAGAGTTAGTAAATGACAGAATTTTACATTTGGACAAACTATCCCTATATATAATAAAATGCATACTTACCAATTAAAGGTAAATAAATGTTTTGAAGTTACTACCCCAGAGACAGTCTTTATTAAGTTAAAAAAAAAAAAAAAAGCTCTACATCAACTCATTCTTTAAGGTTTCCATGCTACGAGACTTTTTATTTTCCATCATCCATGCCAAGCAAAACTTTTTGCACAAGTTCAAAGTCCTTTACTATATATTATGTGAAGAGCATACATTAATCCATACAAGACAAGAAAGGTCTGGAAGTGTGCTGTGGGTGGTGTCCAATTCATTCTTCAGGACAACAGAGACCCTCAGTGAATGCAGGGCCAATAAAGCATCTTCAGTCAGCAGGATTATCAATCTAAAAATATAATTCAAGGATATTAATGTAAGGACAGTAACAAAATGACTGAGCCAATATTATATGATTCATCAACTATTCTTGATTACAAATATGTTATTAAGTAAAAGTTTTCAAAACTTTCATCTTTTCATTAAACATGCCTAATTGTGAAAAGAATGAATGAAGTCTTACCATGGTGTTCCTAAAGAATCTTAAGTCACGCTCACGCAGCAAGACCAAAAGACCTCTGATAACAGTAGTCCGTCATGAACTGACATCATTCAGTTCCTGGAAATCAAGAATCAATTTTTTAAAAATTAAAAAAATAATAATAATTCAAATTATATTTTAATGTATACTTTAACACGTGACCCCAAACATACCTGCTCATCATAAACCTTTAAAAGATTAGCCAGGGTATCTGCTGTCTTGCCAGTTTTGGATGCTGTTTGCCTTAAAATTGTCATCAAATGAAATAGGTGGTGGTCCAGTTTTGCAAAGAATTTGTGGGGAAAATTCTCATTTGTAACATGTTGGTACTCTGCAAACAGCAAAAAGAAACAAGAGAGAATTTCATAAAACAAACCCACACCACAAAATATACAATTCTAGAAAAAATGTATTAATATTATTATTATGTTTCATTTACTTATCTATTTTTTACCTCAGATGAAAATCAGGTGTTGATCAGATGTTGAAAGCAGGATCTTCATGTTGTAAACTGAACTCAAGGTCTAGCTGAAGTTTCACTTTCCTTGCTGCAAAAGTATCATTGATAAATACACTGTAATATTTATTTTATCTGGATATGCCAGGCATAGTAGTACAAAATAAATATTTTACCCACCTTTCACATGCCTCCATTTAAGAACCTATCTGTAGTCAGCAACACCCGACCTACAATTCTGTATGTACAAAAAGTCACAGTGTCATTTAGCTGAGAGTGGAAGTAGTACAATTGCATGATGTCTAACGTTAACCTCCAAAACGGTTAGCAATATAGCTGATTATCATATTAGTTGCTTTGATTCGATGAACACAGATTTAATTTAAACAGTTTTGAAATTTCTAAAACTGAATATGACGACAAAGAAATTTAAGGCCTGATTTTAAAAGCTAGAAATAACAAAACTTACCTTATTGTCTAATGATGTAAAAATATATAGACTAAAATATTTATATTTTTAAGATATAAATATATTTTAAGCTACAAAATTTGCACATCAGAAAACTATGTCTTGTTTAGCACGTCTTGAATATTTTGTTTTGTTATTATTTTATTTAATAACATAATTTTGTATTAATGTGTTATAGATATGCATACTTTGTTTTTTAGGCTGTTTATATTTTCTCCAGAGTAAACATTTAAAAAAATAGACTGAAAAAAAAAACTTTTATCATACCATTAAAATACATTTTACCTAAATGACATTTAAACTCATTTAACTGATCGCATTAATCAGGTAATCATTGATATGCAAAGATGTCATCTTAAGCGTGAGGAAATATAAAGTGTTGATCAGTGCTGGTGATTGAGGTAAAGTTAGTTTTATATTTACACATTCAGACTTTCTCCTTAATAATATAATTTCAGAAAGGTAATTTTTGCATATTCTTAATGGTGAAATCATATTAGCAGCCAATGACTTTCAAAGTACAACATTGTCCAGTCAAAAAAATATAGTGCATTTAGTGTAATGTTGTTTTCATGTCATACTTGCATGTAATTTCAGAACAAATAGACAAAGTACCATGGTAAACAATTTATGGAGCGAGTCACAAGTTGTTACTAAATGAATGTATGAATATAAAACCAACGTTACCTCAATGTGGTAGTGTAAAATGAAGCTCTGCTCTGTACCTGCTCAGGTGAGGAGCGCAGCTTAAATGTTCTCCGTCAGGCTATCCTCATACATGGATCAGCAAGCAACAAGCTGCGTGTGACAGAGTTAAGTTTTGAGACTACGTTTTTGCGCGTCATCAGAAAATACCGTTTAGTGTTTAGGCGGAGATCATTTGAGTTATGATTAACGTCACGTTTCTTGCGCCTTTCGTTTCCGAAGTGCCTACAGATCGCGAAGATAATACCACATTCACATACTGGATGGAGTTCAGCGCAGCGCCATGACATGCGGTTGTGAGAGTGCGCGTCTCCATGACAACTTCAGCACAGGCTGAGAAAAGGCATACTCGCGCCAAGATTTAAATTTTTTTGAAAAATGTAATCTGCCGATTTTAAATATTTTTGTCTTTATCACACTCTGTTAAAATTCAGAGTTAACACATTACAACTAACGCTAACGTTGCACTGATTCTAACTTTTTAAACAGTAATGTTAACGTTAGTTAGCAACAAGTGAGGCTAAACATGTTTTCTGTAATGTACGACATGTAAACACACCCTGATTAACTCTACATTACATTGAACTGTTACTGTGATTATATTAATTAAAACATACATTTAATATTTCTTGGATTTGTAAATATTTTACTTACTGTAGTGTGAAGCGAGGCCGATCCGCCATCTTGAAAAAAACGAATGAAGCATGAGCACGTACGTGAACCTGGATGACGTCAGACGCAAAATCATTGGGCTGACAGATTTTGAGTTAATGAAACTTTAAAGAGACATTTTGTATAAATTAAACCCAGCAGAATTGTTCACCTTACTTGAAAGATTAAATTTTTTCAAACTCAAAAATAAGAAAAAGTTCTAAATACTCATCAAGGTTAATTAAGATAAGCGAATTTTAATGATTTAAGTTAATAGAACTCAATTCAATTAATTAGTTACAGCATTAGGGTTTACAGTGTAGTTTACATTTTAAGATGTTATTCATTTTCATTATACTGTATGTACATAGTTTTTTGTAAGCAATTTTGTATTTCTCATTTTGCACATTTTGAATATGCCTCTAAAACTGAAAGTTAATTCTATTTAAGAGTTTTGAACTCATTGTTGACTGTAATGAGTTCATTAAATACATCATTAATTCAACTTAAATAGAGTAAGTTCACAGTACTCATATAGATTAGTTTTTTTTTACTCAAATGGTTTGCAGCAATCGGTTTCCTCAAACATTTTGAGTTTCCTTAACTTATTGGGTTTTACAGTGTGCCTCTATACAAGTTATTTTTTATTTTTTTATTTATACTTTTTCCTGTGCACAAATTGTTTCTTTTACTCAAATGGATTAAGTTCACAGTACTCATTAGGATTAGTTCTTTAACTTAAAGGGTTTGTTGCAATCGTTTTCCTCAAATGGTTTGATTTACCATAACTTAATGGGTTTTACAGTTTGCCTACAGGTATTTTTTATTTATTTATACTTTTTTCTTTGTCCTTTTACTATAACAAGTAAAAAAAAAAAAATAGTTATATGCCTTTAGATTCAGTTTCTGTTAACTGTAATAACTTGGGGTTGTTGTTTGTTTTGCTTGTGCTTTTAAAGATTCACATTAAACAACACTAGCTTTAGACTTCAGCTTACTACTGTAAACTGCAACAGAATCCCAACAGAATATTATAAAATGCCTTACAATTTAATCTTCACATATGAAATCTTGTTTTTGAAAATGCCCCTATTTATGCCTCTATATAAGTTTTTATTATTATTACTTTTTTGTCATTTTAGTATTACAAGTTAAAAAAATATTTTTTTATGGCTTTAGTTTCAGTTTCTGTTTACTGTAACAACATTGTTTTTTTGTTCTGTGTTTTTAGGGATTCACATTTAACAGCACCTGCTTGAGACTAGACAGCTTACTATTGTAAACGGCAACATAAGCCCAACAGACTATTATAAAGTGTGCTACATTTTAATCTCCATGTGAAATATTGTTCCCTCAAACCCAGGTAATTTCCAACCTTGTTAGAACATTAAGAAAGCTGCATTTACTGCAGATTTTTTGATGCTTCATACTGTATTCAACACAATACTAATGCAACTCAGCTATGTCTTAGGTGAGAATAGTTGTACATTAGTGTAAGAATCCTCTGGATTAAAATCAACGTGTTCGAGGGAGTTCAGAAACTAATTGAGTAATAACCCCGTGGAGTGGAGTTTGTACTTTCTAAATTTGCACACATTTGTTATGTTCAACACAGCGTCATTACAGACTAAAAGTGTAAAGAGAACTCCTTATAACCAGTATTGAAATCTTGACGTTGTTTTTGTGGTGAAACTATATAAAAAATAACATTTTTATGACTTTAGTTTCAGTTTCAATTAACTGTTAAAACCTTGTTTTTTAAGTATTTTTAGAGATTCACATTTAACAACACCTGCTTGAGACTAGTCAGCTTACTTTTACAAACGGCAACAAAAGCCCAACAGACTATTTTAAGGTGTGCTACATTTTAATCTCCTTGTAAAATATTGTTCCCTCAAACCCAGGTAATTTCCAACCTTGGTAGAACATTAAGAAAGCTGCATTTACTGCAGATTTTTTGATGCTTCATACTGTATTCAACACAATACTAATGCAACTCAGCTATGTCTTAGGTGAGAATAGTTGTACATTAGTGAAAGAATCCTCTGGATTAAAATCAACGTGTTCGAGGGAGTTCAGAAACTAATTGAGTAATAACCCCGTGGAGTGGAGTTTGTGCTTTCTAAATTTGCACACATTTGTTATGTTCAACACAGCGTCATTACAGACTAAAAGTGTAAAGAGAACTCCTTAAACCCAGTATTGAAACCTTGACGTTGTTTTTGTGGTGAAACTATATAAAAAATAACATTTTTATGACTTTAGTTTCAGTTTCAGTTAACTGTTAAAACCTTGTTTTTTAAGTATTTTTAGAGATTCACATTTAACAACACCTGCTTGAGACTAGTCAGCTTACTATTACAAACGGCAACAGAAGCCCAACAGACTATTATAAAGTGTGCTACATTTTAATCTCCTTGTAAAATATTGTTTCCTCAAACCCAGGTAATTTCCAACCTTGATAGAACATTAAGAAAGCTGCATTTACTGCAGATTTTTTTGATGCTTTATAGCCATGCTGGACGGCTTTCAAAGAACCAGAAGACAGACTGTCTCTAATTGTTATAGCCGTGCCAGTCCAGGCAACACCAGCAAGAAACCCTGATGAGGGTGTAGATGTGGATGAAGCAGAAGGTTTTACTGCCCTGAAGCTGCATCATTATGTGAAACCAAGTTTGAGTGTGGAACAGAGCCAGACATTTCAGTTTGTGCGTCGTATGTTTGAAAGTGCGCACTATGGTATTGGATTTCATGAGTGTCAATTGCATGTTGCTGGTTGAATCCAATCAAATCCACACTGCCTCCTGCTGGCCAGTGTTGTATATTCAGAAAAGCATCCTATTTGTTTAATTCCCCAGCTAAAGGGAATCTCAAAGCAACAACTAGTGTTGAGGAACACTTAGACGGTATGCGGTCATGGAATAATGTGTGAGACATCGAGAAAGTACTCAAAAAAAGCCTGCATGTAGAAGAAAGTTTCATCAAATAATGCTTGGACATGCATAGCTTGAGGCTGGCAATCAACGTTACTCAGAAATACCTGTCAAGTTGCCAATCGTGAAAGCATATTCATGCACAGGCAGTATTTCAGCCAGCCGATGACACGGACGAAGCTGATGCGCGTAAACGCCACTGTTACTCAACCAGTTGTGCACGAGTAGTTTAATCATTACCCCAAGCATCTATTTAGCAGGCCAATTAATGGGATCTCATACATTTAGAGCTGTATTGTGTGGACACAAAGAATGCCTTTCTGAGCCAATGTTATAAATCAGTCGGTGATGTCACCTAAAGACAATGCAGGACAATGTGGCTGTGTGAGTGTCCAGTGCTGGACAGCAGGGGGAGGTGATCCCTGGCCCTCTGTGCACCCACTGGTATGGGACCCCTGTCCAAGTTGAGCTAACGAGTTATCATAATTCACAGTTACAGCTTCTGCTTTCTTTTAGCAACAACCAAAACATCTGAATTCATAATATTCAATACATCTTCTTAGTTTAAAACTTGCAAGCTTGCCAGTTGGTTTGTAACCTTGTCAGTTGGTGTGCTCAAATATGTCAAATACACATAAAAGCATACAAAACATGTCTGTGAATAGTTGGAGAAGAAATGACGTGCATCAGCAACAGTGGCTGTATATGAGCGTGGCCAAGCCAAGCATTTTCAATTTTACATCGGCTTTCATTCGTCGCAATGTATTAAATGAAAATGGATTACGTTTTTTTTTTTTTTCATTTTACAGCAAACATTGCACATATGTCTTGGAAAATGCTAACTGAAATACGGAAATACACTGCCATTTAACAAATCGTCACCTTAGAATTATAAGGTTCTATCTGCGTTCTGAATGATTTAGAGATATTGAGCTTCAAAGTTTTTGCACAAGTCCAAAGACATGCAGTACAGGTGAATTGGGTAAGCTAAAATTGACCATAGTCTATGTGTGTGATTAAGTGTGTATGGGTTTTTTCCAGTGATGGGTTGCAGCTGGAAGAGCATCCGCTGCTTAAAACATATGCTGGATAGGTTGGTGGTTCATTCTGCTGTGGCGACCCCAGATTAATAAAGAGACTAAGCTGAAAAGAAAATGAATGAATGAATGAATCTCTATGTAAAGGAAGTGCTTCTAAATCATCACATTTACTCACATCTCAATTTTGTGTCGTGCGGCATTATTTAGCCGACTCTGATTTTCTGTGGTTTTGTCTTTCTGGTGTTTCCCGCTGTCAATGGAGCAGTCTGGTGAAATGACAAAGAAAGCTGATTCTGATTGGCTCACAGAAAGAACCTTATGGAGCCAAGCTAGAGTTTAACTTTGCAGAAATTATTATTATTTTTTTTTTAATAAAAAGTCTTAAAATGAAATCAACTATTTAAAAGCATCCCATAATGTAAAAAAGTTGTCATTTGATAGGAATATGTCAGTAACTAAATTTTGACAAAAATGTCTGACAATAAAGGTGACCACCAATATAGATGACAATATTGCATTATCATTTTGTGTATTACATTTGTAAACAATGTAATTTAATTTTTAATTTTCATTCTGCACCAAACATTGCGCATATGTCTTGGAAAATGCTAATTAAAATACAGAAACACATTTCCATTTAACATATTGCATTGCTGTTTCGAATATTACATTTCAATTATGCTACTTATAGCAACTCAGCCTTGAGTGAGAATAATTTAAATATTAAATATAAACAAAGTGTACATTCCTGGAAGAAACCTTGGGCTAAAATCAATGTGTTTGGGGGCGTTTGGAATGTTTTAATAAAGTAAGAAATAACTTTTTGTAATGGAATTTGTGCTTTGTAGAGTTGCAGATATTTGTTACGGTATGTTCAACACAGCAACATTATATACTAAAAGTGTAAAAATAACTTCTAATTAATGTTTTAAAATCTTGCAATTGATTTTGTGGTGAAGGTGTTTTCATCAAGAAAAAAGTCTTGAAAAAGTTTTGAGTCTGAAGCACTTAACATTCAATAATAACCTGCGTCATTGCACAAACGACAGTAAAAAAGTTAAAAGTAAATATCTATTTTCAATCAAAATGTACTCGTATACAGCTCAAATATTAGGTATTGTTAACATTTAGCATACATAAAGTTAGCCTTCTGACAGAAGCATCAGTCAATTTATTATTTAATAATGACATTCACAACAGTGAACAAATTAAAGAAATGTTTTGCGCAAGAGTGAAACTGATCTCCTAATTTATTCGCCCTCTGGCCATCCTATGCCTTAGACTTTCAGAAAAAACACACTCAAAGCTCTTCGCAGGTTTGTAATTGCATTGAATATTGCATTGAATTAAGCTTTGAAGCTTTGAATGTGCAATAAATCAATTGATCAATACAGGATAAAAGCAACCAATACACAACTAGTGGGTTAAGGGATGGCTTCTAAAATAAATCAGTTGAGTTTTGTAATATATCTATAAAATCTTAAATATCTCATAACTTTTTGCTCAAATAGTGATGACAATGTTTTAAAAATGGATATTTCCTTGCAAAAAACTTTTGCTTTGCTTCAAAATTCATTCATTAACTTGCTTTTTGTTACTTTAAATGCTCAGGCACCCTCCACTGCCATTACAAAACTTGAAAGAGCAACAATATTATTTAATATAACTACAGTTTTGTTAATCTGACAGTAGAAAGGCAAATACACCAAGTATGAGGTGTTGAATGGCAAAGTTTTTATCAACAGCTTTAATGAAAGGTTGTGATCCCCTTCAAATGCTGACTACTATATTCCTTTAAGTAAACAAGTAAAATATTTTTAAAACAAGTCAGCTTAGCCAAAAGAACTTGTAGTTGAAGAAACACTCAAATTCATCCAACTTTTATTAGGCGTACTTCTTCGATTGCTTGTTTGCACTTGCAAAGTCCTTTTTGTACACCCCATACCTTGCACGAACATGATGTGGATAATAGCTGAAGGGTAGTCATTTAAAAAGTTCAATGTAATAGTATAATTTGGAAGTATCCCATGAACTCTTCTGTCGTTGCCGGTCAGCCCTTTGAGCACCTCACTCTGCTCTCCATTGTTTGCTCTTTTCTTTCCTCTGTATTTTGTCTCTGGGTGTCTGTACGGGCACAGGATGGAATGGGGAGCAGGGACGGGTGCTGATGTGTGCTTAATTTCCCCTCCCCACCTCTATGGATCAGCGTTCCACATGGCTAATGACTGACCTCCTCATGGTCCACGGCTCACTCCTTTATGAGCCTTCACAATACCTGACATTCATCTGACATCCCTCCTTTATCCCATCAATATCACCCTCAAATCTGCATTGTCCTTAACTCTGGTCCTTAAAATTGCCTCAACTACCTATCACATTAGTTGACAAGAGCTGGGGGTTGGGCTTTGGTGATGGGTCTTAACCGATTAAATGCCACAAATTTTGACAGTCTGAGAACCAAGATTTGATCTTTAAGCTTTTAATTCATACTCAAACTATGGAACAGATGCTAAAGTCAGGAAAGCACTGATGTTTAGTATGAAGCTGCTGGTCACGCTGTCATATTTTGATGGCTTGTTTTCAGAGCGCGCTCATTGTCGGTGGGATTTGCTCGCTGCATTATGTTGGGATTGCTGATCTCTTTTTCCTGATATTGGTTTCCTGTGGGCTTATGGCCGACACGCAGACCTTTTCCTCCACCCGGGCCTCTCTCCTCCATCCATGATCCAGCCTCTGGGAAAACAAAACACGAGAGATCCGGAGCTCATCCTCCTATCAGTATCAGTTTTGTACTTATAGAAAAGCATCAATGTATAATGCCTTTGGGAGGCTGTAAATATGACGTACAGTTCACACTGACACCTGTGATACTTTAGAATGGATTCAGGAAACAGATACTGTACTTATTCTTGCTTGTTTATGTTGTCAAAAACTGTAGAAATTGATTTTGGAAAAATCTGATATTGCAATATTTAATTTTTCTGTGATAAATTTTTCGATATGATTGTTTGAATAGCACTACTTGTTTTCAGGGGATATTCAGGATATTCAATAAAGAAATTGAATAATCACAATGCAAAAAAAAAAAAAAAAAAACACTTTTCTTACTTTGTTTTGTATCGTTTCTAGTTTAATTATAATTTTTTTTTAGAGCAAGTCAAAATCAGTGATTTTTATATTAGTGATGATATTATGGAGTTTTTTCTTAAAACATAGTCTGCCAGTGTGGTGAGCAACTTTGAAATGTAGATATTTGGACTAGAATAAAGACAGAAATTCTTGATAAGAAAAGCAAATCTTATAAATTCTGTATAAATACAGTAATTAAATAAAATTCTCTAGCTTCTGGTCAACTATAATTCAGACTGAACATTTCAGATCTTGCGACATGACTATTGCAGATGCGCAAACTGCGATATCGATGCTGAAACAATATATTCTGCAGCCCTACTTTTGACAAAAACCACTGATTTCAGTTCTATGATGTAGATTGGTAACATATGCTTTTATTTAATTATTTATAGTTTACTCAACCTTAGGTCACCCAAGGATTATGCTTTCAGCTAAAACATGAGGTGAAGTATCACTTTAAATTCATTCTCTTTCTCAATGCCACAACATGACATTTTTTTAAATATATTTATATATATATACATATGTAAAAATGGTAAAATTGTGAAATGTTATTGCACTATAAAATAACTGTTCAAAAATAGTTTATCATTAAATTTAATAATTTATTCAAGTGATTTTAAAGATTTTAAACAATTTTTAGCTTCTTTACTTCACTCTTCAGAATCACATAATCTTTCAGAAAACACTCTAAAATGAATTCTTCTTCTTCTTCTTCTTCTTCTTCTTCTTATTCATTCATTCATTCATTTTCTTGTCGGATTAGTCCCTTTATTAATCCGGGGTCGCCACAGCGGAATGAACTGCCAACTTATCCAGCAAGTTTTTATGCAGCGGATGCCCTTCCACCCGCAACCCATCTCTGGGAAACATCCACACACACATTCACACACACACACTCATACACTACGGACAATTTAGCCTACCCAATTCACCTGTACCGCATGTCTTTGGACTGTGGGGGAAACCTGAGCACCTGGAGGAAATCCACGCGAAGGCAGGGAGAATATGCAAACTCCACACAGAAACGCCAACTGAGCCAAGGTTCTAACCAGCGACCCAGTGGCCTTCTTGCTGTGAGGCTACAGCACTACCTACTGCGCCACTGCCTTGCCATATAATTATTATACATTGTAATAATAATTTCATTTGACTACATACAATAAGTAATAAGTTAAATTGTCCGTAGTGTATGTGTGTGAATGCAAGAGTGTATGGGTGTTTCCCAGTGTTGGGTTGCGACTGAAAGAGCATTCGCTGCGTTAAAACATATGCTGGATTCAATGCAGTTGATTCCAATGTGACGACTCCAGATTAATAAAGGGACTAGGTTGAAAAAAATAAAAATAAACAATAAGTAATAAATAAATATTTATTAAATATTTAACAATGAAAAAAATTACATTAAATAAATGCCGCCTTTGATAAACAGAATGATTTTATTTAAATTATAAATACAATTAATAATAAAAAAATATTGACCCCAAACTTTTGATCGGTTGTGTATATCAACTTATTTTTTATTGTGTCTCTAAATAAGCTGGATTTACTCAATATGCATTATGAGAATTATTTTATTGTTTTATTGTTGTTGAAATGGTCTAAAACATTTCATCACATTTTCATATAAAATAATGTCATTTAGAGCATTTCTCTGAGAAAAATTACATTTTCCCAAATAACAAACGTTGTGATCAGGGTTATTTCACCAAATATAAATTTTTTGAATTCTTCTGAAGTAAAAACATTGGCATTTTTTGTGTGTAAATTTGAATATAAACATATCTGAAAGCATGGCACCTTTTTGACATTTTACAAAAAAATAATAATAAATTATTTTTATAATAAATTAGAGAAATGTCATCAGTAGTTTACAGAATAAAACAAAAAAATACATTTTACTCCAACACATAAAGATCTATAAATTGTAAATCAGAGGAATTTTCAAGTGCTCTCTTAATTTTCTTTCCATATATGTTCCACTGACTGATTTCTACATGCTCTTTTGAGCAGGACAGGTGGACAATAAGACTAAATTGACCTTGAGCCATGCTGTTATAAGAACCACCAATACAGAAGTTTGTGAAAAGGAGGGAATGCATGTATATGGCCTGCACTGTCCCACAGTGACCTCATGGGGTGACGTGTGACCTCTCCCGCTGCCCAGATCCTCAGAGACGCACCGTTGAAGTGTAACGGCACACAGAGCCCAGCCTGAACTCTGACCCCTGCCTCCCCAGGAGCCTTGGCTCTGTCGGAGACGATTCAAATCACAGGGACTGTGGCTATCAATCAAACACGGGGACCGGAGCTCAACCGAAGAATATGTCAAGAAGCCATTTTAACATGTCAGGTTGTAGGCCGGCGCAAGCATATGGCCCATTTACTCCTGATGATAGACATGGAACACATCTGTTTGTTCAACGCAGCGAGACACGTCCCGTAAGATCTGAAAGAAGTCTTGAATAAGCCCAAGCCTACGCCTCGAGGGACGGGTTTCTTAACTGGGGGAAGGGGTGATTCTGTTCAGCCTTATAAAGCTTTCATGAAAAACCCCCAAGAACAGAGGGTCACGCTATTGATTGAACCTGCGAGAGGAAGCAGTTGTGACCTATAATTCTTACCAAGAGCATGACACCGAGCTCAAAGGGTACATGTATACGCTGTTGACTTCCCTGTGAAATGTAGATGGGCAGCTGGGATAGCGGAGACGTAACGGTGATCCCTGCGTCACGTCTGGGACGGTTGGAATGTTTTTTCAAAATGGAGTTGTATTTGTCCATCTTGGTCTATTTAAATCCTCTATGTGTGTTTGACGGCATGTACGCATGCTTTAGGGTTTCTGAATGGTTTGTCTGACAGTTAATGTTGATGTCAGATTCTTGAAATCCTCTTGCACGCCTCTGTGGTGTCAGTGAATCGATCTTTTAATGTGTTTTGCATGGCTATAAATGTTCACGTTAAAGGGTTCTCCCACAAACGAACATTTACACCACTTACCTTTACACACTTGTTTGAATTATTTTTTTCTGTTGACCATAAAATATATTTTAAAGAATGTTTGCACATCTATTGTAGGAATTAAAAGAGGTAACACTTTATTTTGATGGTCCATTTCAGTATAAGTAGATTGTCTGCTTAATATCTGCTGATACTGCTCCTTCAACAGACATTTAACTGACGATAAGAAAATTTGTAAGTACATGTCAACTTACACTAACCTTAACCATAACCCCAACCTAACAACAGTCTACTTATAATCTAATGAGAATTAGTTGGCATGTAGATGCATTGTAACTTACATTCAACAAACAGACCATCAAAATAAAGTGTGACCATTCAAAATGATCTGTCATCAATAAGTTTTGTAGGAATATGATTGGCTGCGAGTTTCAATCATTCTTCAGAATAAAAGAATAACAACTATTTTAAAATAACATAATTTCAAAGTGATTTGGATATGATTCTGAATTTATCAAAAGTAGCTCTCAGTGTAGAGTAAACACTAGGAAGTGAAAATGAAACTGGCCGCACATCATTTAAATGATCATAATGCATTTTATGGTTATGATTATGACAAGCATTTGATATATTTTTTCTTTCATAGCGAACACAAAGTGTTGTGCATAAAAATTAATGTTTTATAGTGTCAGCTACTAATAATGTTGAATATAATACAAGAAGAAATCTGAGAATGACAAATGTCTGATTTTACCAGTGAAAACAAATGGTCTAATAATGCTGTCAATGACAAATGACAAGCATAAGTCTCAAACATAATAAATCAATTTTATAATAATGAATAGTTGTATTCTGATTTAAAATCATTTACTGTGATTTAACAAACAGGACATTTTAAAAGTCTGTTTAAGTCCACCATAATGACTGTACAAAATTTAGCATTTTAAGCAACAGTAGAGCTACACATAGGCCTAATCATACTTGTGTTGTTTTACCATATCGTCACTTTAGAATTATAAGCTTCTATCTGACATTTTTTTTTGTCAAAATTGAGTTATTGACATATTCTTATTTAATGACAACTTATTGTTTACATTTTAAGACTTTTTTTAAACTAATTTGCACACATACTGTTTGCTATATGGATTGCAAAAACTTTAAAGCTCAATATCTCAAAATCATTCAGAACACAGATAGAACCTTATAGTTCCAAGGTGACGATATGTTTGAGAATGAACAATAATAATAGCCTACTCATATTAACCTTTATTTTCTTGATCTTGATTTTAAGCATAAAAATAATCTTGATTCACATTTCTTAGGCTGTACTCAATTATGCTGAGCACTGTACTTTTTACAAAGCAGCTTACAGTAGCATCTCAAATACGATCTGTATAAATGTGCAACCTTAGTCAAAGCTAAAGGTTTCCCGCTCCAAATGAATAAAAAAAACAAATGTAATAGGTTGTTACCTTGGACAATACAATAGTTAAATATGTCTGTTAAATATAATACTGTCATGTTACATGTGTTGTCATGAAATTGGGAGTAGTTTTTTTATTTACTTATTTAATTTTATTTTTAAAATTAAAATGCATTTTTATTTCAATTCAAGGAGTGGAGTCTGTTAGCCATAATTTTTTTTTCATCTCTGAAACTGGAATTTACTAGAACTTATATGTTATGCTGCTTTGACACAATTTACATTGTAAAAGCGCCATAGAAAAACGATAAATTTAATTGAATTAACTGAATTAAAAAAAAAATTACGATTAGTCGTTCACAATATGCATATTTGACAGAAGTTTTGAACATCTCTATTTATAAATATCTTTATTTATAAACATTTTACCAAATGCATTACTATAATGCAATATAATTGTATAATAGAAAATAAGCTGAAAGAAAAAATCCTTAATTGTTATGTTGATGAAAGGTCAATTATGCATTATGTCTTTACATGCGGTGGGGTCACTGTTTGAATAAACAGTCCTATGTGTCGTATTTCAGGATGGTGGCAAATGACCTATGGTTGTGTAGGTTGCATGGGCCAGTATAAGTTTCAGACGCTATGATAACCTTGGATAAAAATACCAGGGTTTCACGGTATTATGATCACTGCTCTAAAATAAGTTCTGTTTAAATGTCTGGGTAAAAAACAACATCTTTTTTAACCCATTAAACACAATATATTTGTTTTTAGAAAACATCATTTTGGAGCAGTAAATGTGTCAGGTTAAATAATTTAAATAAATCATTGACTTTTGCTGTCTTCATTGGTTTCAAAAACACATTTATTTACAACACATAAAAATATTTTTTTAAAAATTTCAGCGGTTTTAAAACTTTTAAAACTTGACTTTTTTTTACACGGTAAAACTTGAAACCGATTATCATGCCATGCCTAGTAGGTTGGAGGACACATAAGCCCCTTTCACACATACAGACCTTTCCGGAAAATTACCGGCAATTTTCCGGAAAGGTTGTATGTGTGAACAGGTCCTTTTTGAAAATACCGGTAAATTCGTTCTGGCTATTTTCCGGAAAGAGAAGTTGTAACATTACCGGCAATTTGCCGGAATGCTGCGCTGTGTGAACGCAGAAGGAAGATTTCCGGAATAAGCTCGTGCACGTCTAGAACGTGCTGACGTAAGACTTTTGCTTTAGCCAATCACAACAGTCAGACGCATTTACGTCCGCGCGGTTAGTGAGAATAAAAGCCTTTGAATATTTTTCCAGACACATTTAGCTGCTAGAAGTTAGTCAGATAACGTTTATATGTTCTTCTTAATGCCAACTGTGTAAATAATCATCGATGAGATGCTTATGATAAGCCGTTGTTTGTTTACCTTCAAGCTTTGCGTGCGCCTATGAGCGCCTGCATAGTGCATACGCACATATTATGAACATCTGAAGTGATCCTGCGAAAGTTGTTCACAATATTGATCATCCACAGAGTTTGTAATTTAGTCAAATGTTTACAAATACAAGCGCAGCCGTTTAAAGCTCATTTGTGGTGAATGATGTCAGAATTTACCGGTATTTTGGAATGGATGTGTGAATGCTCTTTTCCGGAAAATTTCCGTAACGTCCTCGCCTGTGTGAACAGCGCTTTTTTGAATATACCGGTAAAGTCTTTCCGGAAATTTTCCGGATATTTACCGGTATCACTGTGTGAAAGGGGCTATTGTCAATCTGTACTGTTTAACCAGACTTACCCACCATTTTGATATTTTCAGTTTAAAAATTTAAATCTTCACTTTTGTCAGAGGCTTTGGTACATATATATAGTTTATTCAATGTACACATTATAGCACTGATCGTGTTTCTAAGCATTGAACCCATGATGCAATACTATAATTCAATCAAGCTACATTTTGCATAGTTGAATGTGCATAATGCATTGTGTCTTATTTTAGTAAACAATGCTATGGGTCATATTTCAAGGAAGTAACAAAAGTGTGGGCTACCTGACAATGCAATTACAGATTGAGGTTGTAGTGTGTGTGTGTGTGTGTGTGTGTGTGTATAGACGTGTGCTCAGTTTGTATGCATGGACATACTTCAGTTGTGTGTTTCATTAAAAACCATTGCAAACCTCAGAATGTTCATCAGTCAATCAGGATCAATCATCCAACAGCCAGCAATATAATGCAATTCAGTATATATTTTTTACATTACAGTAAAATTACAGTAGTACATTACAGAACATTACAGTGGTATATTGTTCACATCATTTTTTTGATTTAAAACAAAATTTTCCAGCAGACTTCACTCCAGATTTCAGTCTCACTCCTTCAGAAATTAAGGTACACTTTTGTTTATGCCACAATTAATAATTCATTAACTAAGCAACTTAATAAGCTGTTTAATAATAGGTAGAAGTTATATTTAGGTTTCGGGTAGGATTAGGGATGCATAACAAGATCATACTATATAACTAATGAACAGTCAATATTGTAATAATAGGCAGGTAATAAGCAGGTACACTGTAAAAAAATACATGAAGAATTAGTCATGAAAGCATGTTTTTATTTCATTGTAACTCATTAAACTAAGTTAATCATGTTCTAACTTAATTTTATAAGTTATGCAAGTAGTTTTATGTCAGTTCAGTGAACTCATAAGGTTGATTTGATTCAGCTTACAAAATTAAGGCAACCAGGATTTTTTTTACAGTGTAGTTAGCCTCAATTGTGACCTACTGTAAACTAAAGTGTTACCAAAATTAATTATAACGTGCTCAAGAAATCGAGAAACAGTGTGGTGATGTCATCAATGAATAACTACACAGGAATAAATGAGTAATGACATATTAACATTCTAATAACTACTCTTAAGAAACATGAAACTCTGATTAATGAATTAGTAAGTAGCACTGTGCCAAATGCAGTTCACTAGCTAATCAGTAACTATGATTTCATTAATAACTCTCAAGAAAGCCACTGTTAAAAAATGCTGGGTTCCACTCAATTGCTTCTTGTTGTCCCAACACAAGTCCATTAAGTTACCTTAATTGTTTTTACAAATTTAAATAGATTGAATGTTAAACAATTTAGCTGTCCTCCCCCAAAATTTATTTAAATTTTATTATTTTTATTTTTTTAAATTAACTGAATTCCTGTTTTTTGGGGGACAACTTAACTGTTTTATGTAATGTATAATAACAATCACCTAATTGTAACGAAGGGTCTGACACAGAGGGATCCATTTGCAGTATATTTATTAAACAGAGTTTAATAACAATAAGCACACAGATGTTATGCGTGTTCGAACTCACATCAAACACAGTAGTATCAAGTCAAAGAGCTGGCGGCAGGCAAACACAAGGTGAGTAATCAGGCAGAGGTCAAAGGCAAGCGGCGAGGATCAAAGTTGATATTCAGGCTAGGGTTCAGGGCAGGCGGCAGGCAAGACAAGGTTGAGAAACAGTCCAAGGTAATCAACAGGAAAGACTTCGCACTGAAGCGTGTGTGATTGTTGCTTATATGTGTGTGCCAGGTGATTATGAGTTGTGCTGCAGGTGTGTGAGATCAGTCAGTGAGGGTGACGTAATGTTTAGAAGTCAGGTGATGATGACCTCTGCTGGCCAGTGAGGGGAATGACTAGGACCGAGTCGGTGACACTAATACTGGCCAAATGAATCATTTAATTTCTACTTTAATTAACATTTAGTTGATTAGCTTAAAGTGATTATTTCATTTAAATGAGTGCTATTACTTACTAATTTGTTAACAAGGGTTTGCTGTTAATAGCAACTACAGTCATTAGCCCCTTTCACACAGTGATACCGGTAAATATCCGGAAAATTTCCGGAACGACTTTACCGGTATATTCAAAACAGCGCTGTTCACACAGGCGAGGACGTTACGGAAATTTTCCGGAAAAGAGCATTCACACATCCATTCCAAAATACCGGTAAATCCTGACATCATTCACCACAAATGAGCTTTAAATGGCTGCGCTTGTATTTGTAAACATTTGACTAAATTACAAACTCTGTGGATGATCAATATTGTGAACAACTTTCGCAGGATCACTTTCGCATGTCGAGATGTTCATAATATGTGCGTGTGCAGGCGCTCACAGGCACACGCAAAGCTTGAAGGTAAACAAACAACGGCTCATCATAAGCATCTCATCGATGATTATTTACACAGTTGGCATTAAGAAGAACATATAAACATGTTCTGACTAACTAAATGTGCAGCTAAATGTGTCTGGTAAAATATTCAAAGGCTTTTATGCTCATAAACCGCGCGAACGTAAATGCGACTGACTGTTGTGATTGGCTAAAGCAGACGTCTCACGTCAGCACGTTCTAGACGTGCACGCGCTTATTACGGTAATCTTCCTTCTGCATTCACACAGCGCAGCATTCCGGCAAATTGCCGGTATTGTTACAACTTCTCTTTCCGGAAAATAGCCAGAACGAATTTACCGGTATTTTCAAAAAGGACCTGTTCACACATACAACCTTTCCGGAAAATTGCCGGTAATTTTCCGGAAAGGGCTGTATGTGTGAAAGGGGTTATTGTAATGTTACTCATTCCTTACTGTTTAGTAAATCATTAACGAAAGTTTTTTTTTAATGTATTTTTGGCATTAATTATTATTGTCTATGTTTAAAACTGATATGCTAATAAATATATGTACATGCTTGTGATCAATTAGATTTTTTAGCAAAAATGTAAAAATATATACCTATATAAAAGACTTTTTTAATGCCAGTGAACTTGTAAGTTGTATAAAACCAATAGAATACACAAAACACATAGTTTTCAATAAGGAAAAGTGTAATGGCCAATATGGCGAATGAAGCCCCGTCTTCTAGTTACAAAACCAATCAGCGATCGTTATAGACTGACGAATCTCCGGGGGAGGAGCTTAGCCCAGACATGTTTCTGCAGATTTTGTGTGAATAGAACGTTTAGAAATTAAACTAATGACACAGTTGTTGTTTAATTTTACTGGTGATTTCTAATTTGAAATTCAATCGTAAGTTTGGCAAGCAATTTTGTAGAAATTGATTCCATTCAAACACAATGCTGGAGCATACTGCATAGAATTGTTTTAAAGATTGTCGCAAAGTGAAATGACTTTGATAAAACATAGATTGAATTTGTGTGAAGGAAAAACTAAGTTTTAATAATAATCTGTGGGTAAACTACCCATTCTTACCAAATATATGTAGCCTTAAACAGTTAAAATAAAATGCCAATAGCAAAGGTCTATGATAAAAAAAAACTAACAAAAATAAATAAAAATGCACAAAAATAGCACAAAACCATCGCAAATGAAGCGAAGGAATAAAGAAGACAGATGCAGAGCAGGCTTCTGATGGTGTACTCAGTCAGAAACCTGATCTTATTGTCTCCTGTGAGCGCAGTGTAGAGGTCAGAGGCTGCTTTCACAGATGTCCTGCCCTTTGACCTCTGTTGGGCTCATGGTTAGAGCTGCTTTCCTGAAAAGCCGTTGTTAGTGGTGACTGGGGGTCACCTTTGTCACAGTACTTAACCTGCAACAGCTAGTAAAAATTATACACTTTTAACTGGTCGTAGAATCACCAATGGTGGCTCTTTAACAGTGACCCCTACACAGCTCAGTTTCCACTTTTACAAATTGCTTTTACTTTGGAAACGGTTAACTAATCAAACAATAACCTTCTTTTTAAACATTAAACACTTCTGTTTAATGTGGCAAAAGCAGCGGGGTAGGTTTTTGCCCCCCACCATCCCAGAAATAACGTTACCTTAGAATTATAAGGTTCAATCCGACATTTTTTGTCAAAATTGAGTTATTGACATATTCTTATTAAATGACAACTTATTTACAGTACATTATGGGATGTTATTTTTAAGTTGTTTGAATTTTAGGACTTTTTATAAAAAGAAGAAAAAAAACGAGTGTTAAACACATTGTTTGTTATGGAATGCAAAAACTTTTTAGCTCATTATCTCAAAATCATTCAGAACGCAAATAGAACCTTAGAATTCCAAGGTGACGATAATAGTGTCATAATCTTAACACATGCATTTCATATCGCAGTTCAATAAACAAGACAGTAAAACTAAAAAAAGAGACATTTTTTTATTCATAATTAGTGTGTGTGCACAATCAAATGCACATCCCTTCAAAGTAACCTTCATTCGATATTGTCATTGAACAGTCACTCAATAAGTCTCACTAGAGAGTCATAGTTGTCTTGTGTTTTCTCTTAGGGCTGGATAAAGAAAACATTGATTGTGTATTTTTCCATTTTGAATTTAATGAAACAATATTAATTGAGAAAATCTGAAATAATTGATTGATTAATGTATGTGCTCTAAAAGAAACACTCCACTTTTTTGTAAATATGCTAATTTGTACCCCCATAGAGTTCAGTTCAACATTTTTACCATTTTTGAATCTATTCAGTCGACCACTGAGTCTGCTGGGAGAACTTAGAGCCTAGCATAGATATATGCACTAGATATTGTATACGGACCCTGAGTATGCGTCAATAGCGCCGCCACATTTGTACAGTGCTCCCAGGACAAATGTCATTCAGCCGCACTAGTCAAGACTAAAGCCAGTGTGAAGATGCTGGACTTTACCGCTGTGTACAGGTGTAGTAATGAGCAAACAAAGAAAACAAAGCACAAAGGCACAACATTTCTTAGGTAAGATGTAGTTTTTTATGGTTTGTATGTTATGAACTTTTGTGCTAAACAAGTAACGTTATTGATGATAATACAGTCACTTACTGCATTAACCATATGCCTAAGTAGCACCAACTTGCATTAAATACTCAACTTATGCTAGTTTTGTTGAATAAAATAAGCAAACAATGTAAATGAAATATGAGAACAATATGCTGCAGTGCTAAAAACTTGAGTGAATGAGTCGTTCATACCGGAGATTCATTCACAAACAAATCGCTTCTGTTAGCATTAGAAGTAAAAGAATGGATTAGATCACATGTAACAGGGAGGGAGATAAATATTTCCATGCACACAAACACACACTCTTTGTCAGCCCGTGCGGTCACTTATCCATCGATGTAGAAAAGTGATGTAAAATTATAATTTTCATAATCTAAAAAAATATTTGCATACTGACCACCGGGAAAACTCTCGATCATAGATATATGTATATACAGTTAAAGTCTTTTATTCATTTTTTTTTAATGTTTCTGAAATGGTGTTTAAAAGAGTAAAGAAATTTTCACAGCATGTTTGATAAAATCTTTTCTTCTGGAGAGAGTCTTATTTGTTTTATTTTGGCTAAAATAAAGCAGTTTTTAATTTTTTAAACTCCATTTTAAGGTCAAATTATTAGCCCCTTTATATTATATTTTTTTTTCGATAGTCTACAAAACAAACCATCTATCCCATAACTTGCCTAATTACCCTAATCTGCCTTGTTAACCTAATTAATCTAGTTAAGCCTTTAAATGTCACTTTAATCTGTATAGAAGTGTCTTGAATAATATCTAGTCAAATATTATTTAATGTAATCATGGCAAAGATAAAATAAATCAGTTATTAGAAATGAGTTATTAAAACTATTATGTTTAGAAATGTGTTGAAAAAAATCTTCTCTCTGTTAAACAGAAATTGGGGAAAAAATAAACAGGGAGGCTAATAATTCAGGGGGGCTAATAATTCTGACTTCAACTGTATGTGTACAGTATATATCTCTGGCTTTGGATGGCCAGTCCTGCGTTGCATCTTGGTCCTGCATTAATTTCAAAGAAGCTCTACCCTGTACTAAAATGGAGACTCTATTGACGCATCCCTTCCAATAGACAACTACAGAGTAGGCAACATCTAATGTAAACATCTATGAGAGCCTAGCTTAGCATAAAACTTTAAATCAAATTAGACCATTAGCATCTTGCTCAATTGAATTTTTATATTCAAAGCTTCTGTAGTTCTGCATTCAAACATTCTGTAGTTATATTGTGAACAAAGACCAACGGAAAATGAAAAGTTGATATATTCTAGACTGATATGGCTAGGCACGCTTAATAGACCATTTCAACGTGGTGATGTCATTGGCCCATGAACATTTCCTGCTTGTTATTAAACTATTTCATAACTAACAAGAGGCAATCATACCTTAATGTGAAAACAGCTATCATAACATTATTTATCAATACGTGGCTCTTTCTGGATTCTCAGAAGCTATAGGAAATAAAAATGTAAAACAGAGAATACGTTGGGACCATTGTTTTTGTTTACATTATTCAAAATGGTCTCCATAGCTGCAGCTGGCACAATGATATTACACAGTGTAGATCCATAACCAGCAGTATGGATGCCATCTTTACTAGCACACTAAATACTGTGGCACCCATAAAATTAAAAAAGGCTAGAGAGATTAAAACTATACCATGGTATAATAGTCATACTCGTGCGCTCAAAACAGCAACCCGCGCCCTGGAACGTAAATGGAAAAAAACTAATTTAGAGGTCTTTAGAATTGCGTACAAAGACAGTATGTCCAGCTATAGGAGGGCTCTAAAATCTGCCAGGACCGAGCACCTGCGCAAACTGATAGAAAATAATCATAACAATCCTAGATTTTTATTTAACACCATCTCTAAATTAGCAAATAATCGGTCATCCTTGGAACAAACTACTCCACCGCAAATTAGTAGTGATGACTTCATGAATTTTTTCAGTAATAAAATAGAAGGCTTTAGACAGAAAATAGGAGATGCCAAACTTTCTGCACCGGCTTATACTCCAAATCCTGTAAATATTTCATTAAATCATAATAATAACCTACACTGCTTCAAAATCATAGAACATGAAGAGTTAGTGAAAATTATAAATAGCTCTAAACCAGCTACGTGTATGCTGGACTCAATTCCAACAAAATTACTGAAAGAGCTGCTACCTGCTATAGGAGAACCTCTTCTTAACATTATCAACTCTTCTTTATCTATAGGCCATGTTCCAAACTCTTACAAGCTAGCTGTTATTAAGCCTATTATTAAGAAACCGCAACTAGACACCAAAAACTTAGCTAACTATAGGCCTATTTCAAATCTTCCATTTATGTCTAAAATACTAGAAAAAGTTGTTTCCACTCAATTATGCTCTTTTCTGCAGACGAACAATATTTTTGAAGTGTTTCAGTCAGGTTTCAGGGCTCACCACAGTACAGAAACCGCCTTAGTGAAAATAACCAACGATTTACTCTTAGCTGCTGACCGAGGGTGCGTCTCGCTATTAGTTTTACTCGATCTTAGTGCGGCATTTGATACCATTGACCACAATATCCTCATAAATCGCTTAAAGTCTACAGGTGTCCAGGGACAGGCTATACAATGGTTTAAGTCATACTTAACTGACCGCTACCAGTTTGTAAATCTTAATGGACAGCCTTCACAAATCTGCCCAGTAAAGTATGGGGTGCCTCAAGGATCAGTTTTAGGCCCTTTACTGTTTACAATTTACATGCTACCTATGGGAGACATTATTAGAAGACATGGGATCAGCTTTCACTGCTATGCAGATGATACTCAATTATATATTTCCACTAAACCTGACGAGACGTCTGAACTTTCTAAACTAACTGAGTGTATCAAAGACATCAAAGACTGGATGACCAACAATTTTCTTCTCTTAAACTCAGACAAAACAGAATTATTACTTATTGGGCCTAAATCTTGCACACAGCAGATCTCGCAACTCAATTTACAATTAGAGGGATACAAAGTTAGCTTTAGCTCTACTATAAAAGATCTGGGTGTCATATTAGACAGCAATCTAACTTTTAAAAACCATATATCCCATGTCACAAAAACTGCCTTCTTTCATCTGAGAAATATCGCTAAATTACGAAATATGCTATCCATCTCAGATGCAGAAAAGCTAGTCCATGCTTTTATGACTTCGAGACTGGATTACTGTAATGCTCTATTTGCTGGCTGCCCAGCATCCTCTATTAACAAACTTCAATTAGTGCAAAATGCAGCAGCCAGAGTTCTGACCAGGTCTAGAAAATATGATCATATAACCCCAATTTTATCCTCCTTACACTGGCTGCCTGTTAAATTTCGTATTGAATTTAAAATATTACTTCTCACCTATAAAGCTCTAAATAATCTAGCTCCTGTTTATCTAACCAACCTTCTGTCTCGCTACGAACCAACTCGCTCCTTAAGATCTCAAAATTCAGGGCTTCTGGTAGTACCTAGAATAGCAAAATCAAGTAAAGGAGGTCGAGCCTTCTCTTTCATGGCTCCTACACTCTGGAATAGCCTTCCTGGTAATGTCCGAGGCTCAGACACACTCTCCCAGTTCAAAACTAGATTAAAGACCTATCTGTTTAGTAAAGCATACACTCAGTGCATCACCTAGCGGGTTCCACACTGGCTTCTACAGCTTGCTTATATACACTATGAACAGCAGCTACGCTAATTATTCTCTTTATTCTCTATTTTCACCTGGGGATACTCATCCCGAGGTCCTCAGATTAGGCGGAGTCACTGATTGGATCCAAGACCAGCGACATGATTATCCCAAGGATTCCATATCCGGGACCAGGCCATATCCTGAGCTGCTGCTGCGCTGATGGTCGTGGGGAGTGGAGAACATGAGTCTGATTCCAGCGACGCTCCAGGGACAGACGAGTCTTCATTGAGGCCATCTTCCAGCATAAACCACGGCGAATGAAGTTCTGCACAAGACTTTTGGCCAGCGGAGAAATTAAAATGGTCGTGCCCAACTGAGTCTGGTTCTCTCAAGGTTTTTTTTCTTCACTCCCATCAGGTGAAGTTTTTTTTCCCTCTCCGCTGTCGCCACTGCCTCGCATGGTTCAGGATTGGTAGAGCTACGCATCGATGAATTTGCTCTTCAGTGTTTGAACTCTCAGTAATGATTAAATCACACTGAACAGAGCTAAACTGAACTGAACTGAACTTAAACACTAAAACCTGAACCACACTGTTCCAATTACTATGACCATTTATGTGAAGCTGCTTTGACACAATCTACATTGTAAAAGCGCTATACAAATAAAGCTGAATTGAATTGAATTGACAGTGACTGAAAGTTGGCAGAATTTAGTCAATATAACCAACTGACCATCTGCTTACACAGGTAGCATGCTTACAACCATTAGACATCTGCGTGAGATGCGAATCACCACGACTTATAAACACAGCAGATAGCATGATTCCATGTATTCAGCTAACAAAACAACCAAACCTTTTCCATTCAGGGAATTATAGTTCTTATTTGTCCTTATAAATGATTAATATTGAGGTCTAATAGCCATACAGTGTTTTTTCTTTCCGAATAATAGACTGATAAAAAGAGAATCTCAAATTCCCCAAATCTTTAAAAACGTTTGACTCTAATATACAGTATAAACAAACAAACAACAAATCCCAACACAAATCATTCAGGTTAAGTTAATTGGTTTTGACAAAAATGAAAGTGGATTGAACATACAACTATTAAGCTGTCCCAAAAGATCTCAAGAATTGTGCTGATTCAGCTCATTGTAAATATGTATTTTTAGCAATTAGTGTTTGAGTGTGCAGTATTGTGATCAAAGTATTAAAAATTTGCTTTCATTTTTCATGTTAACTTTTTGTTTACTCCTTAAACTGGGATCATTGATCGTTTTCGAGAACAGGAAACACTGAGGTTACAGTACACAAACATGTACAGTAGCTATGACTACAGCGACCTGAATACCTTTAAACTGTTACCTGCTGAATGTCATAATTCTTACAAGAATTGCAGATAAACCCAAGAACAAATCAAATAAAGATGAAAAATGTGGACACTCGCTAGACCTCTGCCTACTCATTGATCCATAAATTCAAAATTGGCGACGTATCGCAATATAAAGCAACAGTGATATCGCGTTGCCATTGTCAGTAGGCATGCCTCATTGCCATCTAGCAGTTAAGAAATGTAATTGCATTTTTATTTACCTCAAAATGAAAAGCAAATTATGTAGAATGTGTATAAATGTGTCTGCAAAATGACAATAAACTGTTTTAATGATTCTTGGTCTAATACAGGGCTATGACTAAGCTATTGATATTAGACCTTTGATTGCCTTGAGTTCGCCGGGGTGCCTAAAAGTAGAGTACACATAGCCTGTCTAATTCAAAGCTAAACTATGTCTATGGGAGTCAGTTTTGATTGAATGATGTACACATAATTACTTGACTTCAATAAAAGTGTTCACAACAGTAGGCCAAATCTACATGCAACCAATTTTAAGATTTTTTTTTGGCTACACTCATCACTTGTGCTAATAGAGCTATGGCCACACTATTAAAAATATATACCCCTGCTTGTCTCAATTTCGTCGGATGGGCTAAAAACACATAGCCCATGACTGGTCGTTAAATTCAGAGCTAAATCATGGCTACAGATAGATTATTTCTATAAAATTGTACTCATAGTTTATTTAACTTTTCTAAAAATGGTCTGATGTCATGAACCACAAAACAGTTGGCAAACACTACATCAAGTAGTGATTAAATGAAACACTACATCAAGAGTAAATGTTCTACCCAGAATGAAACATTCATACATTTTTATTATGTACCAAGTATTGGATCTCTGTGTCGCGTATTCAATTCGGTATGATGATTACCTCGCTTGGTGTGTTATCATCTAAAGTCCCAGATTCAGTTTATAAGCTTGAACTAGATACAATTCTTTAATGTTGATATTGCATTTTTTTTTTTTTTTGTGGTTTTTACTTGATTGAGGAAGGATATTTCTCGGTAATAAAAACATTGTTGGAAATATCGGACAAAGCATGAAATTGGGACAATATAAATTGAATAGCTAACACTACAGGACTGTCCCAGGATAAAAAAACGAAACATCTGGTCACCTTAACAGATGGATTAATACAAGTGTTGAAAATTCAGTGTGGTTGTACTTGACACGTCAGATTTGAGCTATAGCTCCACAGAAAACAGCCGTTTATAATTCATATGTATTAAATTCAAGGACTCTGATGTGGTCCACCCAGTGTGGGCTGTGATGGACAGGAGGATGTTCGCACCTCTTTGATAAATGGCTCTGTCTGCTCAGACTTGCCAGAGCAGAGATCTGATAGCGTTACTGCTGTGAAATACAGAGCTTGTGCGGGACTCTAAACTAATTTTACATGCCTCCTACTGACAAGCCCTACACCGGCCATTTGCAGTGCAATCAATCACAAGGGTGCTAAGGATACAAACCTTGTGTTTTTGTTGCTTATAAGATTACAGTTGAGTTGATTTGTGGACGAGTCTTATTTTGATTCGATAACACCTCAGCACAGCGTGAACCTTGCAGAGTGTCAATGTGATAAGCACACCAACCACAACGATTGTTTCATAGTTGGAACAGATGAAATCGGTGTGTAGTGCTACTGATGCTGTTAAGATGCTGTGTGCGTGACAGAATCTGACAAGCAATGCATATCATTTTGCACATACAGTACAAGCAGCTTCACTGTATTCTGTTGGCTCACTGAGAGCTTCTTGCTTGCATTAGCGATATTACAACTCCAACCAGAGTGGTTTTTCTTATTATCTGAATAATACTATTTTTACTGCTCTCATTCTTGGTGAGGAATTAGACACAATGGACCATATGAAATCACTCTCACACTATGATGTGGGAACACTCAGCTGATGTCATTGGGTTTTATGGCAATTTGAGTGTGAAGCCAAAGCTCTCCGCAGTGGCGTCAGAGTTTGTTGAGGTTCAGACTTAGCAGAACAACTGAGTATAGATGAAGACAGGCTTGCTTTCTTCCTTTAAAGGGATAAATCATCTAAACATGAACGTTAGGTCATTATGTATAAGGATGGTTCAACAAAAAACGATTAACTATAACTCCACTGAATGAGAATGAGAGTATAGTCCCTAGTTCAGGGGTGTCCAAACTCAGTCCTGGAGGGCCGGTGTCCTGCATATTTTAGTTCCAACCCTAATTAAACACACCTGAACCAGCTAATTAAAGTCTTTCTAGGTATACTAGAAACTTATAGTGAGGTGTGTTGAAGAAAGTTGGAGCTAAACTATGCAGGACACCGGCCCTCCAGGACACTAGTTATATCAGACTAGAAAATATAAACGTTTTATTTTCTGTCTGATTCAGTGCGCTACCTGATAAAAGTCTTGTCGTGGATCCCAGTTTTAAGAACAACAAATAATAACTTGACTTCTAGTAATTTGGAAGTTTGGTGAAGAAAAAATCATGGTTTGGGGTTACATTCAGTACGGGGGCATGTGAGAGATCTGCAAAGTGGATGGCAACATCAACAGCCTGAAGTATCAAGACATTTACGCTGCCCATTACATTACAAACTACAGGAGAGAGCAAATTCTTCAGCATGATAGCACTTTTTCTCATACTTCAGCCTCCACATCAAAGTTCCTTGAAAGCAAAGATGGTCTAGGTGCTCCAGGATTGGCCAGCCCAGTCACCAGACATGAATATTATTGTGCATGTCTGGGGTAAGGTTCTTTGCCATTCCAGATGACTTTATTAATAAGTTATTTGAGTCATTGCAGAGATGTATTGATGCAGTTCTCCAAGCTCATGGGAGTCATACACAAAATTTATTCTTCTTTCCACTGACCCATGACTTTATATTCTGTACTGTACATGATTTCTGAAGTCTGACCGTACTGTCCTAATTAAAAAATTCAAAATCAAGACATAATCATATTTTATTTTGGTAAAATAAGCATAATCTAGAGGCCTTTGCCTTTCATATAAGCCACTTCTGATCCCAAATGATCAACTAGAAGTTATTAATTGTTGTTCCTAAAATTGGGATAGGCGATAATACTTTAGTCAGGTAGTGTACACAATATAACTACTGAAGAGTCAAGCTTTAAATATGAAAATAAATTAAGTGAGATGCAAATGGTCTAATCCAATTCAATGATTTATGCTAAGTTAGGCTATAAGTGCTTTATATAAGACTCTGAGTTTCTAAACCTAAAAAGTTATGTTACCATTCAATGATGTGATTTAAACTTAACTGCAATATTGCATAAAACATTTGCAAATAAAACACCATTTTCATCAAACGAGTCAAAGAAAACAAAATTGCTGCTTCCTGATAAATATATGAAGAAAAAACAGAAAAATGAAATTTGCTGTAATACTGTAGGAGTTGGCATTTTGTGTGTTTTGCTTTTATAATAAATTAAAGAAGAAGAAGACAAAACGCAATGACTGCTCTGTGGGAGAAAATTATACTGAATTACTTTGATGACAGACTTTAACTAAGTGACTTAAGCTTTAGAATGACCAAAACAACATTTTAGATATTTTACAATGTGTTCTGTAAACTGGTTCGTCCATTAATGCCTTCCTATTGCACCATTTTTTATCATCAAATGATCCAAGACAAAAATATTATGATTTTTTGGTGCTCACGCTGGAAATATGCTGCATACTTTTATTGTCAAATAAACTGTTTATCCTACAGTTGTGCCCATACATTTTTATGTGCATTTTCAAAATGCATGTGCATCTTGTCTTTTCTATTAATGATTTTTATGCAGATGGAAACAAGTTGTACGAGTTCTCTTCTGATGAACACGTACACACACACACAGATTTTGATGAATGTTGGTAAAAAGTCTGTTGTCGGTACAATCCTGTTTTTTCCCTAATATGGAGGTCAGTGGTCACCATCCACTGTCTGGTTACCAACATTCATCAAAATCTCTTCTTTTGTGTCCCTATTACTCTAGTTTAAATGTTACGTTTAGTTGTAATGTTTTAATAACAAACACACATCAGCACATTTCTTAAAAGTGTCCCAATTTAATTGTTTAAAGATTAATTCTTTACAAACACTTTTTAACTCATGTCTTTATAAATATTTCCTGCCTCATTGTCTGTATATAAAAAGATTCATTTAGCAGTTTCAGTTAATGTGCGAAGTGTCACAAGAATAAATGTTTTGTCTTAAATGTTTCTTTACAACCTGATGTTGTCCAATTGAAGTGTTTGAGGGTCTATGTTTTTTTTGTGTGTCATTATGAAAATGTGTTACAAATCAGTTAGCAGGCGACAAGCTTAAAACTAAAACATGACAAACTGAAATTACTGACCAAACTGTTGTTTCTTTCAGGAGACAGTGAGTACATTTACGTGGACACCAATATTTCGATTTTAATGTGATTAAGACAATATTATGATTAAGAGTCTACAATGTAAACAGCAATTTTTTATTAATTTAATTTAATCTGATTAAGGTCATAATCGAACTAAAGAGAAATCGAACTATGACATGTGGAGTATGCCGATGTTAGTCTTTATTGAAGTGCAGTACAGACATGTAAACACCTTTATCAAATTATTACCGTTGTGTAAGACTTTGCACCTTGTTTTGTGAAAGGATAATCCACACACACTCACACACACACACTCACACAGCTGTTTGTTTGTTTATTCTTTATTTATTCTTTGCACCTACTTTCTATTCTTTGAGTCAGTAAAAACTACAAACACCTGAAATCATGAAATGCTGAGATTTTTTTACATTCAGCATGCAGTATGAACTTTCATTAAAACAACACTCTTCCAGCAGTTAGTAGCATACAATATCTCGTTTGTCATGGGGGGCATGCATGAAATGTTCCCGAATGAAAGTGAAAGTGCCAAACTGCAGTTAAAGTCAACAAATTAAAAATGAAACACTCGTAATTACATGAACGGGATGATGAAAGGAACATTCAAAAGGCAACTCATGTAAATGCTTTAGTCTTATTATTGTCTTAATTTGATTAAGACAAGTAATTAGATTTGACATTTACATGGACACCAATAATCTGATTTTAATGTGATTAAGACAATACTCTGATTAAGAGTCTACCATGTAAATAGCGATTTTTGATTAATTTAATTTGATTAAGGTCATAATCGAACTTAACAGAAATTGGATTAGGACAAGTGGAGTATGCCGAATTTGGTCGCAGTATTAAAGTGCAGTACAGACATGTAAACACCTTAATCAAACTATTACTGTCATGTAGGACTTTTTAACGCATTTTGCATCAGAATATTCTATACACACACACATCTGTTTGACACTATACTCTGCACCTACCGAGTCAATGAAGAACCACAGACACCTGCATGGCAAAATGTTTTTTGGCCATACAGAGTGCGCTATCAAATTCCATTAATAACAACACTCTTCCAGCAGTTCATACTCGCATCCAATATCTCAGTTTGTCATGAGGGCATGCATGAATAAATGTTAAAGTCATCAAATAAAAATAAAACACCCAAAATTACAGTAAAACTCTGGAGGAAACTTGAATAGCATGGTAACTCAATGACGCTAATCGAATTATGTAAAACAGGATCATGAAAGGAACATTCAAAAAGCAACTCATGAAAACACCTTAATCATATTGTCTTATTCAGATTAAGGCTAATAATTCGATTACTGATGTCCACGTAAACCTAGTCAATTACTTTTTTTTTGGCTGTGCTCTTTTAACCAGCTAGTAAGTGCTGTTCAGGTAAACCTCAATCCTCTGACCTCTAAAGGTGCTCTAGCGACAGACGCTAGAGGCCATGGTCTTTAGCCTCCTTGTTAGAGCAACTTACTCCCATGCGTAAGGTCGCCAGTTCGATACCCGCTCAAATCGGGTTGGGTGGTGCAGGACCGGCTGGGTTACATTGGTGCCGTGACCCGAATGGAAGTGAGGTTTAGGGGGGTGAGTGTAACGGAGGCCAGATAGTAAGTGTTGTTCAGGTAAACCTTACTCCTCTGACCTCTAAAGGTGCTCTAGCGACAGACTCTAGAGGGAATGGTCTTTAGCCTGCTTGGAAGAGCAACCGACTACCATGCAGAAGGTCACCAGTTCGATACCAGCTCAGAGTGGGTTGGGTGGCATGGGACCAGCAGGGTTAAACTCTAAATCTTTAAAACATAGGAGGTATTTTACATTCTCAACTAATGTAACTGTGCATAAAATATGATATCTGAAAAATCACAATAGGGACAATCTACTTGCAAATCACTGTACCTTTAAGTTCCACGAAACATTGCTTTCATAGCTTATAGCAGTCATCAAACTCAAATAGATGGTCTTGCTCGGATTTTGCTTGAAATGTGTGTGGGATGCTTGATTATGCAGAACTCTCTCAGAGAGCCTCAGGAGATTTAACCAGACATCCCTCAAAAACGCAGAGGTTTCGAATCGGCAAAGGAGTGCCACTCTCAGACTAAAAAACATTGCTGGCATAGCTGTATAATTGCTTTTGATGCTGAAGAGATTGTAAACATGTGCCTGTCGATCCTCACATAGACAAGTTTCTGAGGAAATAGATTACTTTGAGCAAATGATCCTCACCTGCAAGCAGTGGCATAATATTTGCGGATTTCCATGGCTACTCTTTTAAGAGCGCATGCGTCCAAAGAAAGCAAAGTGAAAGTTAGATGCTCATTCTTTGAGGCTTGTCATGTACCACTTATGACAATTCAGGGTTGAGTTCGCTCTTTCTTTTGAACTGGATCATAAATGCTTGAATGAAACCTTGAAACCATTAATACATCTCAGTCGAGGCTCAGTTGGCATGGTGATTGCTGGCATTTCAAGTGACAAATGGAGATCTATAGGCTCTTATGTAAGTGTTTGTTCAACTCCCACAAGTATGATAGAAATCGTAGGAACCCAGCTTTCACTTTTAGAGCCAATTAGTGTGTGTGTGAGGTAAGAGGTGTTTACTTGTTTGTTGGGCAACATCTTGGCACGCAGAAGCACTTTCAGGTAGGGTGTAGATGTCTATTCACTGCTCATAAGCCTTTCATTTATATGGCTTTCATTCTTCTAAATCAAATAAAAGTTTGATTGCCTGCTTTCTGTGTTGTTGGATATCCAGTAAGGAATTTTAGGGAGTTGTGCAGGATTGTCTAGGCCTGTATTTTCATGTTTACTCATTGAGTCTGTGATTAATAAGGATGTCCGGGAAGTTTAAAAAAAAAAAAGTTATACAATGACATGTTTTATATAATATAAAAAGATACTAATCTACTGACGTAATAGAAGTTTCCCCTTCCTGCAATTTCCTGGAAATTTTTTTTAAAAATGTCATTTTAATAATAAAGGATTGCAAAAACGACACAATAAATCCTGTTAATTAACAGCAAGTTAAATGAATAGATCAAAAATCAGCAGAGAGAATTCAATTGAATTCATGTTTATTTCTAAAGCGCTTTTATAATGTAGATTGTGTCAAAGCAGCTTAACATAGAAGAATATAGTCAATTGAAATTGTGTCTCAGTTTTCAGAGTTGAAGTTCAGTTTAGTTAAATGTGGTAAAAATTTCACTGCTGAAATTCCAAACACAACACATCGATGTGCAGCTCCACAAGTGCCAACCAAACAAGCCAGTGGCGACAGTGACAAGGAACAAACTTCACCAGAAGAACCATATTTAATTTGAAATGATAACATATAAAATAATAATTACCAATATTAACACCATTGGAGCGATGCAGTGGCGCTGTAGATTGTGCTTTCGCCTCACAGAAAGAAGGTTGCTGGTTCGAGCCTCGGCTGGGTCAGTTGGCGTTTCTGTGTGGAGTTTGCATGTTCTCCCTGCGTTCGTGTGGGTTTCCTCCAGAGTGCTCCGGTTTCCCCCACAATCCAACGACATGTGGTACAGGTGAATTGGGTGGGCTAAAATAATCCGTAGAATATGAGTGTGTTTGGATGTTTCCCAGAGATGGGTTGCAGCTGGAAGGGCATCCGCTGCGTAAAACATGTGCTGGATAAGTTGGCGGTTCATTCCGCTGTGGTGACCCCGGATTAATAAAGGGACTAGGCCGAAAAGAAAATGAATGAATGATCACCATTGGAATTAATGTAAATTATGTTTATTTGATTTTATAACTCATGATGGCTCAGAAACCATCCAGATTTGTGAAACCTGTACGTATGCAATGGTTTGTCAATCGGCATACTTAATGTGCCAGAATTGTGTGAGATTTGAGGAAAGTAACTTCAAAAACCAACCTAGGCTCATTCTGAAAAAACGTACCGCTATATACATTGCTGGAGAGCACCAAATATGTCCCAGGAGGTACTTTTTTTTGCAGTTTTTGTTTTTGCGAATCTACCAGAGGACACTGTGTATGGGATACCAAATTTTGAGATCCCAAATTTCTCTTGTGAGTGCTTTTTACGTCTGCTGTTCTTGCGTAAATCCACCACAGGCAGCTGTTGACTGACTGACTGACCAATTAACTGAGCCACCATCCGCCTTTCCTAAACCCAACCGATAGTGTTTTCAAAAGCACAGATTGACCATGTTCCCTAAACATCAACTAACAGTTTTAAAAATCAATCCAGAAAAAGAAAAGCCCTCACCTGATTTTTACCATGTTTTCAGATTTTACCACATTCTCACCCTGTTATTTACTTGTTTATTTTTATTTTTGGCTTCGGTTTTTGTCTTACCCAATCAAAACAAGCATGAATGTGTTATGATGTTTGAAAAAAAATTCTAACCATGTTAATAATATGGTAAAGGGGTGGCATGGTGGTTCAGTGGTTAGCACTGTCACCTCACAGCAAAAAGGTCACTAGTTCGAGTCCCAGCTGGACCAGTTCGCATTTCTGTGTGGAGTTTACATGTTATCCCCGTGTCCATGTGGGTTTTTAGTTTTCTACCATAGTTCAAAGACATGCGGTATAGGTGAATTTAATGTGTGTGTGTGTGTGTGCGTGTGTGTGTGTGTGTGTGTGAGAGAGAGAGAGAATGTGTGTATGGGTATTTCCCAGTGCTGGGTTGCAGCTGGAAGAGCATCTGCTGTGTAAAACATATGCCGGAACAGTTGTCAGTTTATTCCACTGTGGTGACACCTGATAAATAAGGTACTAAGCCGAAGGAAAATAAATGAATAAATAATATTATGTTAGGTAAAATATTTAATGTTGACTGGGTTTAAACTATTATGCACTTTCTTTTTTTTTAAATTAACATTTCACTCAGTTTGTGCTTAAGTAAATTATTTCAGCAACAAGTACTCTTTTCAAACATTTACTAAAGTACATTTCTTTTTCACCAGGAATGAATTGCATGATTTGTGTAAGTATTAATTAATACATATAGACAAATCAAATGAGTGTTTTAGTCAACCAAAATGAAATATGCTTTATTTAGAAATTATTTCAAAATCCTTATAGGCCAATTCCCGCCTTATCTTGTCTCCCAGGTTTTCTCTGCATTTACGTATATGTCTGATGTAGCCTGAAGAACATGTGACATATATAAGTGTCTACTGAGGCATGAAACTACTGAATCATTTATCCCTCCCACTGCAGGTTTCCACAACCATTTAGCAGATGCTTCCATCCAAAACGACAGTTTGCAGATTGCAGGCACGGTCCCTTAAGAGCTTCTTGCTTAAGGGCACATTTTGGGATCTCAGACACTCTCCAGTTACTCGATCACCTCTATACTTTGGACACAGTCTACTGTACCCATAGAGAAAACACTAAATCATTCATGCCCCACATTATGCTGTATCATGGCCCATTGGATGCCATGAATTTTGAAGCTGGTGAAAAACACGGCACTTATGCAACAAAGCTCAAGTTTGATTTTTATCCCTCAGAGGCAATATAATTCCTCTCGGGTGGAGTATTGTAGAAATGCTGATGGTGAAATCGTGCATCGGCATGCCTGGCCTGTAAAAAGAGAGTGATGCCAGTATATGAGCAGCGATTAGGAAAGAGAGTAACGACAGCGTGATCCTTTGCTCTTATCGCTGGATTTTAAAGCAGATAAGGCCTCTGCATTCACCCGGACATTAGTAGTGATGAAGTGAGTCTTCAGTCCTTTATGTGAGCCGTCTTCAAATTACTCATCAATCAAGAGCTCTCTACAAGCAGGACGAGGCTCTTTGAAAACCCTTACTGTTTATGAGCGTAAGAAGATATTGATGAAATGCTGCTTTTAAAAGGGACAGTTCAACCGTAAATGAACGTTCTGTCATCATGTAGTAACACTTGTGTTGATAAAAACCTTCTGTGGAACACAATAAGAGAGATGTTTTGGTAACATGGAAACACTTTGCTTTTGATGGTCTGTATTTTATATTTTGCTAGAATCTACTGTCAACTTATTTGAGTAACTCTGGTCTTAACCTTATAGTCTGTTAATACCTCTAATGAGAGTTACTTGATAAACTATTGTAAATATAACCAAAATATATTTATTTAAATTAATTAAAATTTTATTTAATTCCAAGTAACTTAAAAAATGAGGTTAAACCAGATTATCTGTAACATACTGTAACAAAATCACACACTCACTGGCCACTTTATTAGGTACACCTGTTCAACTGCTCGTTAACGCAAATTTCTAATCAGCCAATCTTATGGCAGCAACTCAATGCATTTAGGCATTTAGGCAAGGTCAAGACGATCTGCTGCAGTTCAAACTTAGCATCAGAAAGAGGAAGAAAGGTGATTTCAGGGACTTTGAATGTGGCATGGTTGTTGGTACCAGACAAATATTTCAGACACTGCTGATCTACTGGCCTTTTTACACACAACCATCTACAGGGTTTAAAGTGAATGGTTCAAAAAAAGAGAAATCATCCAGTGAGGGGTAGTTCTGTGTGCGCAAAAGCCTTGTTGATGAGGTCAGAGGAGAATGGCCAGACTGGTTTGAGCTGATAGAAAGGCAACAGTGACTCAAATAACACCTCGTTAGAACTGAGGTATGCAGAAGAGAATCTCTGAATGCACAACATGTTAAGGCGGATGGGCTACAGCAACAGAAGACCACACCAGGTGCCACTACTGTCCACAATAAGAGCAGGAAACCGAAGCTACAATTCATACATGCTCACCAAATTTGGACAATAGAAGATAGAAAAAAACGCTGCCTGGTCTGATGAGTCTTGATTTCTGCTGTGACATTTGGATGGTAGAGTCAGAATTTTGTGTCAACAGTATGATTGCATGGATCCATTCTGATTGTATCAACGTTTCATGCTGGTGATGGTGGTGTAATAGTGTGTGGATATTTTATTGCCACACTTTGGGCCCAATATTACTAATTGAGCATCAACGTGCCAACGCCACAGCCTACCTGAGTAGTTTTGCTGACCATGTCCATCCCTTTATGACCATAGTATACCCATCTTCTGAAGGCTACCTCCAGCAGGATAACGTGCTGTTATAAAGCGCATATCATTTTGAACTTTTTGAACATGACAATGAGTTCACTGTACTCAAATGGCTTTCACAGTCACCAGATCTCAGTCCAATAGAGCACCTTTGGGATGTGGTGAAACGGGAGATTCACATCAGGGATGTGCAACCGACAAATCTGCAGCAATTGCGTGATGCTTTCCTGTCAATATGGACCAGAATCTCTGAGGAATATTTCCAGTGCCTTGTTAAGTCTATGCCACAAAGGATAAGGGCAGTTCTGAAGAAAAAAGTGGGACCAACCCTGTACTAGTAATGTGTACCTAATAAAGTGGCCAGTGAGTGCAAATTGTCCTGATCATATCGTTTTTTTTGCAGTGTGATAACAGATATTAAATAACTAATGTTAATATACTGAGGTTTATTGAAAAGTTTTTTTTTTTTGGTTAATGTTAAAATTAAAGTAATTAAAATTAATAAATGCCTTCAAAGTATCCAAATTGTCATGTTTAGTTTATGTTAGCTATAGTAATTAAGTAATGTTAACAAACTTTAATATTATCGTAAAGTGTGACCAATATTTTAACAAGTTTTTCAGTGGTTTTTGACTCAAACTGTATGACCATAGTGGAGTTTTAAACCTTCATTAACCTTCACTATTTAAACGAAAAATGACCCCCAAAAGAAATATTGTCATTTGTGTGTCACTTATTTTCATTTTTGGGTGAACTCAAAGTGTTTCATGAAATTTTTATAGCACTGATGGAGCCAGACTACAGCGCCAATGGCTGCTATACCACTGTATATATAGACAGATAGTCATACCACAGCAAAAGAAGCACTTAAACTCCAGATTTACCGCCATGTGCTTCTTATTAAGCCTCAGAAACTGTGGTGCCACTCAGTTAAAATCCCAGCCAATTGTGTTTGCTTTCTTCAAGTAAATGTTAGTCATGTCAAGGTAGAAAGTAAAGCGATCAGAAGGCAAGCCTGAGCCTCAAGGCCTGTGGTTTAGTAGATGACGGTGAGGGCGCAGCGGCTGCGGTGTAGCTGACGCGTGCCGGTCCTGTGCAGGGCGTGTAGGCATTGTGTTGGCACACCCTCTGTCTCTCTCTCATTCTCTCTCTCTCTCACGTCAGCCTGGCCTGTCTCTACAGGAGCCAGAAAACACCCGATGGCTCCATTTGAGTCTCCATTCACTCAGCAAATACAGTACAGTTCTGAATGCCCTCGGGTGGAGAAAACATGCCTACCTGCTACTGCTTTACTCATAACTGATAAGATGTGGAGGAAACATTATGTGTGTGTGGTATCAATTTAGCTTAATCTACCATATAACATATACTCATTTTGTTTTTTGAAAGAAGTTTCTTCTGCTCATCAAGGCACAATTGATTACATAAAAAATATATATTTTTGAATATTATTTGAGCTCACAATAACTTTATTATATTATGTTTTCTATTTTAATATAGTTTATGATGCAAATTTCAACATCATTACTTTAGTCTTGTGCATCATGTAATGCTTTAGTAATTAGTCAGTTTTTATTTTGTTGCTCAGTTCATTTCTTATGATTATCAATGTTAGAAATGGTTGTGGTGCTTAATATATTTATGGAAACCATCATACAATTATGGGACAATAACCGTTTTCAAGGTATACCGTGGTTTGGAAAAGTCAAAATTTTAAAACCATCGAAATTTTCTGCAAAACCATTCATAAGGTATGTTTACGATTTTTTATTTACGTTTTTTTATTTTATTTAGTTTTTTAGGACAACAGTATCTCCAGCAGAAAAAAAATATCCAAAAAATGCCGTTTTAAATTGAAATAAAAATCTGTTTTTAAAAACTAATAAAGACAGCAGAAGTCAATAATTCAATAAGTCAATAAAGTTTTCTGTTCCAAAATATTTTAAATGTTTCTCAAAATAAAATACATTGTGTTTAAAGCGGAAAAAAGTTTTAGCTTTTTTACCCAGATATTTAAAAAGAGCATTATTAGAGCAGAGTAATCGCAATACCTTAAAACCGTGATAATTTTTATCCAAGGTTATACCGTCAGAATCTTATACCGGCCCATGCCTACATACAATACCTTTTAAAAATATGATTCAAAAAATGGGTTCAAAAGGGCAATTAAAGAAATAATTTATTTTTTAAGGCCTCAAATCAAAGTGACAGTAAAGATATTTATGTGGCAACTCATGAAATATTTTATTTCAAATGAATGCTGTTGTTTTTAAATTTCTGTTTCAAAGACTGTATAATGGTTTTAGTCACAGATGTCAGTCATTTACGACTAAGCAACTGTAATAATTAATTATAACAGAGCAGAAAATCACTGATAAAAGTTATTTATGAAGGATCATGTGCTGAAAATTCTAATTTAAATCACCTAAAATAAATACTATTTTAAAATGTGTGAGGAA